>NW_010269618.1:0-29888 GCF_000690775.1 Eurypyga helias
GGGGGGGAAGGCGTTTTAAGATTTTTAGTGCTTTTTACTCTGATTTTGACTGATAAATTAATTTTCCCCAAGCTGAGTCTGTTTTGCCCACAGCAGTAATTGCTGAATGATCCCTCCCTGTCCTTATCTCGACCCACGAGCCTTTCATCATGTTCCCTCTCCCCTGCCCAGCTGAGGAGGGCAGTGATAGAGCAGCTTTGGTGGGCACCGGGCCTCCAGCCAGGGCCAACCCACCACACACTCCTACCAGGCCAGACTTTTAAGTGGTACTGGCTCTCTCAAATGCCTTGAGTCAGAGCAGAGAGAGAAGGTTCTGCTCCAGGAAAATCCCAATGTGGGCTGTAACAGCAGCCGCTGCCCAGATGCCCTCCGAACTGAGAGCACAGCTCTTGCCTACCAATGCCCTACGGCACAGAGTACAAGTAGTGCTTTCCCCAAGGTCACAAGCAACCTAGCCACTGAAGAAAGAACAAGTACATCTACTGTTCCCCACAACTGATGGCACAGCATTACAAGGACTACAACAAAGATTACATTTATTATGACACTGTATTTCTCACATTTATTATACATTCACATGAACAGCTGTTTCACAGGAGGAAGGGAAATTGCTTTCCCTGATTTTTTTTACATATACTTCAGCAGCTGCAACAGAATTTGGCAACAGAAAGCTGCCCCAGCATTTCTGTCCTTGTTTCACAAGGAGTTAGCAGACTCCATAAATTCAATTAATTGAAGATCTAAGCAACCCCTGGATGTGAGGCGGTCACGTGCCACAGAACCACCAAGGTATTCGTGGCGCTTTCCAAATACACAGATAATCATGCATTCAAGTTAAAGTGCCTCGATACAGTAATTACAAATAAACCACAAAACGCAATACGATTCTCGGCTCTCCGGGCTTAGCAGCAGATGCTAAGCCTCTAAGAAAGAGTGGAGCTTCCCCACTGCCTCACTCGGGGCTTTGGAACAGGGCTTTATTTATATCTGCCTCAAAGACACCGCTTCCTTGTGTTACTTAACAAATCTAAGGAGGTTTCTCTGATAGAAGCTGCAGCACTCATCTCCTCTGAGTTTATAGTTGCTACCATTACAAGGCAGAGTTAGGCAGATTGGACTATATGACACGGCGCATTTTTAAGTGAATGACACAGAATAAAAGCCAATACCCTTTCAGGCTTAAAATGTAGAGAATACCATGCTGCTTTCATTTTCCCTGCTCTTACCAGTATATTGGATAAACTATATGTTGCTTCCAGTGGCAGCTGATGCGTCATCCTGTGTTGCCAGCCATACAACCTGGAAAAAAGGAGAAAGACAGGAACAGAGTGAGATACAGACAGAGCACAAGATTCTTCTCTGGTAAGAAAAGATGCCATCAAGCAAGTTTGCCATCTGCAAACTAGTTTACAGATTCACAGACTGGAAGGGGTTGGAAGGGACCTCTAGAGACCATCTAGCCCAACCTCCCTGCCAGAGCAGGATCACCCAGAGTAGGTCACACAGGAACAAGTCCAGGCAGCTTTGGAAAGTCTCCAGGGAAGGAGACTCCACACCTCTCTGGGCAGCCTGTGCCAGGGCTCTGTCACCCTCACAGTGAAGAATTATTTCCTCATGATCAGGTTGAACCTGCTGTTATCCAGTTTATGGCCATTGCCCCTGGTTCTCAACTCTGCTTTTGCCAGCGCGCTCTTCAGCGACCTGAGCCTTAGGAAGCGAACTGTGCGGGCAGGAACCAGTGCTGTATCCATTGCAGTCCTGGGAAGCAGCACAGCATTAGCAACATGCTGCCAGAATAGCAGGGTGCAGGAACAATTTCTGGAAGTGCTGCGACAGCCAAACAACTGGGTACAATGACACACCAGGAGCACGGATGGATCATGAGAGGACCATGAAAGACACCTTGCCCCCACACCAGCAAAAGGAAGCATGCCTCCACACTTCATTACACCACACAAACTCCTGCTAGGAATGAGGCAGTGTTGTCTTTGACGCAACAAGTCTTTTGTCTCTGCCAGAGCCACTTCGCTGACACCCATGCAATCTACAGACCCACAGCATATCCTCCTCTTTACACTGATTTTACAGCTCACTGCAAATGGAAAAACATAAAAATGACCATTTCCCTGCAAAGAGAAAAATGCATAACCTGAACAAGCCCCACAAGCCCTGTCAAGAAGCAGTAATGAAGGAGCCAGTTCCTACCACTACCCTGCGGGTGGTTAACTATCTTACCATGCAGATGGTGGGCAAATAAGAACGTAAATACAGCTAGGAAAAATAAAAGAAAATTCATTAACAAGAAACATGCTGAGCACATTAACAGTGCAAAGTAGAAAACCAAACAGAAACTTATTTAGAACTGCACACTACAATACCAGTGTGAATCTAGCAGCTCCCGAGAAGTTAATGCTCCTTCTAAAATATTGAATAAGTGGTATATTATTTTTTCCACAAAGGTTATTTTGCAGCTAGGGGTCACATTCCTCAGCTCCAGAGATATGCCCAGTTCTTGATGGAAGTCAATAAGAATTGATCCTGAATGCTGAAGTTGGGAGCTAACACACAAGAGCAAGTCTCCTACACAGCTAAGGCTTCACACACTAATTCCCTCCTGGACTCTCCATTTCTAAAAAGACACAGAAATCATTATTAAACTCTGCACTGCTCACTTCTGGCAATCCAGCCCCACTGGAACTCCCAGTACTTGATATTCAAACTATGGAAGTATCGATAGCACCGAGCAGTACTGCTGCACAGACAGCATTCGTAAGCGAGCAGTCTAATCCATAGCACAACAGTCACATTAGCAAGGGGCAGAGCCAGCTCTGCTAAATGTTTCATCACACAACTCATTGATGTTGAGTGTTTAAACTTCCCTGCGTTCATGGAGAGGGATCATACGGTTGTGGGAAGGTTACCTATTGTTCACTGCACTAAGGTTTACAGCCTCTCCTGCCAGCAAGTGGAATTTGCCACTGACAGGTGTGGGGGCTGAAAGGGTCATTACATGCTTACATATGGGACCTGGCTGTAAACAGCTCCTTTATTGATTTCCCAAAGGAAAACTGACAAGCACACACTCTGAAAAGTACTTCATCCTACGCAATCAAAGGGGAGACCAAAACACCTCATTCCCATGTGCACGCACCTTGAGAGTTCAGAAGCCATCTGACTCCATCTATTCCTGGCTTTGTGCCTAGTTCCCATCGTCCCCGACTCATCTTTTATTCTTTATCTATAAAATCCTGCGCTTCTCATTGGCCAAAATTTCCACTATAGCCTGTAAGCAATCACCAAAAACTTATTAATACAATTACTCTGTAGCAGATGTTAAAGACAAATATGAGACAGTAATCCTCGTATATACAAATGCACACAAGACACAATGATCAAATTCAAAGATGGTGCATGCACGAGTAAGTCCAAACACTTCAAAATGTCTTGGTTTGTGGGCCCTATAGCAGAGGTGCCTCTCTCCTAACGTCAAACTAAACCTACTGAGATGCCCTTCATTAAACTTGCACAAGGATCTCACAAATCTCCAGGTATCCAGAGACCACAGGCTATAAGTCAATGCTGTGCACTTGAAATACTTACTTTTACTGCAAGGTGCATTTGAAATCTCAAAACTTGTTTAGAATCGCACTGTGACAAGGCAGAAGTAGGTCAGTTTTACTGAGGGAGAACTCAAGTGCTGAATAGTAGTGTGGACACACCGACATCAACACCAGAACAAGAACAAAAGCTACACAACACCCGACTTCCATGACAAACCTTTCTCAGAAGGACAGGGAAAAAGAGAAGGGACAGGAGAGCAGAAAGCCTATTTCAGGGGAAAAAGGTCCAAAGTTGTATTAAACACCGCTCTGCGGTCCCTGCCAAACTCTACGGCTGCTTATTTAAAAATGTCTTCACCTGATCCAGGCTGTTCAGTTGTAGCCTGGCGGCATCCCAGAGGAGCCTTGTACCACACAGAACGTGAGACAGGACTCGACACACTGTACTTCTGTGCACAGAGTCAGCTCGGGCTGGCTTCACACCCAAAACCTGCTCTCAGCACAAGAGAGGGACGCTTGGCCAGAGCTGACATGCCTTGACACCAGTAATGTGATAGTGAGTTTAGGGCCTCTCACCTATGTTTCCAGCCCACGCAGTCTGAGGAAAGCTGAACCTTTCTCTCGTCTGACAGCTGTGAAAAGCTTGATTTGTCTCAGTCCTGTCTCCACTGAAATTCATAGCATGAGACACGCTCAAAAGTGCCCAGCCCTGGATTGTCTCAAATGGACAACAACGGACAGGTAAGCTATGTCGGCTTGCGTCAACTGCCAGCCTTCCGGGCTCGCCTGGGACAGCGATTCACATGCGTGTCCCAGTCTTTTGTTTGAGCTGCAGGATCCTGGGAACAAGGGGCTGTTTTCCAGTCAACCAACACAGAGTGCCTACACAACATCTCTCACATCTAAGAATATGCAGACAGACCACTGATCTCAGTTGGAGTTTCTGCCTCAGCTAGAAACGCGATTACCCTCCCACAGCCTGGGAAGTGGTTCCTGCAACTCAGCCAGAGCACCGCAGAGTAGCTGAGCTGCGGGTGTTCCTGTAATGACAGCCGGGGCTGAGCAGCAGGACTGACCTCTTCCCAAGTGTCTTCCCAAATGTTTCAGACTAATTCATTTCCAAAGAATAAGCAAGCACTTAAAGCAGCCGGTTTTGCTCTGCCTACTTCCTTACTCTGCCCATCAAATATACATTCCATATGCTTTTTTCCTACTTTCCTTACAAATGAGGTAGATATTTACCTCCACAATAAGAGACCCTAAAGAAAGCCTGTACTTGATAACAAAATTCTCATTGGCTTCAAATGTGTGCTAATACTTCTACACTCCCTTGTGCTCAACAGCCCAACGGTTCAGATGTTTGTGAGAAAGGTGATCTGCATGCAATGTACTTTTCAACCTGACTGATACTGATGTTGAAAACACAAAGTTCAACAAAGCCAAGTGCAAGGTCCTGCACCTGAGTTGGGGCAATCCCTAATACAAGTACAGGCTGGGGGGAGAACGGATCGAGAGGAGCCCTGAGGAGAAGGACTTGGGGGTACTGGTGGATGAAAAGCTGGACAGTAGCGAGCAGTGTGCGCTGGCAGCCCAGAAAGCCAACTGTATCCTGGGCTCTATCAGGAAAAGTGTGGCCAGCTGGTACTCTGCTCTCGTGAGACCCCACCTGGAGTGCTGTGGAACCCAAAACATCAGAAGGACAACCACCAGTTGGAACAAGTCCAGAGGAGGCCACGAAGATGCTCCAGTTTCTGTTTAAGCCTCAGGCTTATTTAGCTATCAGGGATGGGCTTTGGCTTATTCTGTCAGGGACCAGAGGGAGCAGTTCCCACAGAGTGATTCTCCCACAGAGTGATTCTCTCACAGCAAAAGGAATGCTTCTGGGCGCATTCAGAAAGAAGGGAGATGAAAATAGGCCCACACAGTTGGCTACGGCAGAGCCCTCTACATCGCGAGACAGGGACTCACGCACAAAGTTTCCGCAACTCACCTGCCAAAAATAGGGTGAAGGGCAAAGGGAAAGAAAATACACTAGTATTTATGAACAGGTCTGGGTGCAAGAAGAGGCATCGCCATTTGTAGCAAAGACTGTTATAGGGTGCACCTAACCACATTTATTACCCTGCACTTCAGGCAAAAGCTTTCATTTACTTGTACCTAACAGGCACTCACTGCACAGACTGCTCTTCACCTTTTTGTTGGAAGCACACCAACTCAAGAAAATCAGGGCAGGTGACAAGGGCACAGTCAACCCCTAATAATGCCACAAGGTCTCCCTTCAGCTATGCACGCCATAACCCTGCCTGCTGACACAAATCAAGCTTCTTTTTCTCCATCACTTCTGGCGCATAATTCCCCATTAATTATCTCACCTTGAGGTTACTCACTCATTTTTTTGGGTTGCCCTTGCTGCAGTACATGCGATCAGATCAACTTCTCTGCCCGCCGTTAAAATCCTGCTTTGGATCTTGATGCAACCATTTTTTCTTCCAGCTTTCCGACAGTGTGAGCATCACACCATCTGACTGGTCCCTAGAAGCATTAATCATTTCACGCTCATGGAATTATTTTATAGCTTAGGAGGCAAAGCACAGCAGTAGCAATATTACATATGCACACTAGCTGAAACACCTAGAGAAAAGCACTTGTGGGTTTTTTTTTTTCTTTAGAGGACTCTATTTGGAGCGTATCCACTGACTTTTAGCTGTGACTGCTCTTCACAGCTGTCAGTAAGCCCAGAGAATATTTGCTCAGACACCTGGTAAATGACAAGTGTGTTGCCACTGAATATCTGCAGAATTAGCAAGACTTGCCTCAACATCAGATAAAAGGCCACAGCAAGAACAGGTCTATGTTTTCATTCCGATTATCTTCTGCTTTCCGTAAGAACAAGGCACACTCTTCACATCCCTTGCTGTTTTGGGGACAGCTTCAGAACACCCTTTTTTACCCAAAGGGAGCAAAAGCCGAATTTCACATGGCTGCCTTCATATCACTTGGGCTTTTGCTCTCTGTAACTTGCTTTCTCAACAGACAAAAAGATGCTAAAATCCGAGGAAAACATTCTGCAGTGGTATTTATTTTTAACATAGGCAGCATTAGGTTCTCACGCTTATAGGCGTACACACACACATTAAGAAATTTATAAATGGTTTGAGGAAATTCTTAAAAGTGGTACCTTGAAAGATGCCCTCGGAAAAAGTGTTAGTTCTCAAAAAGCAGATCATCAGGTGGCTTTTGGTTACCTCAGCTGACACAATAATTGCCACACCATCTACTGCACTGATTACCACAAAGCAGACCACCATGATAACCATGAGGAACCTGGCAGCTTTCAGACTACAAATATTTTCATTTTCTCTACTTGCACAATTACAGTTGAAAAATTCTAAGGGAAAACCACAGCAATTCACAGCATCTTTACCCATCATTGCTAGCAGCATCAACTGCAAAACAGTGTTTTCCTTGTGAGATGAAAACACACTGGTGCCTAGCACTGACCAAAGCTACCCGATACGTACATGTCCATCGCATTTACCAAAACCAGCTTGCACCTTTTGCCTTGCCGCAGCAGTAGCCACCTCCCCACGATCACCACTTCCTTACTAGTCTCAGCTGCAGAGGGTTCTCTAACAGAACATGGACAGAAGCCAGCATCTGGATTTCACTTAATTTTACTGTGTCAGCTGATGCACTGAAGAGCATCCCTTAAATCCGTACCTGAGATACCTGTGCTTTCAGATCCAGGGAAGCCACAGCAGTGGCTCAGTGGCAGGTAGAGGTGCAGTACATCAGACAGCTCTGCTCTGACCCCTTTTTCCTGGTCAAAGCTCTCCATTTCTGAAACTGCAGCCATAAAATGGGCAAGTCTAGGATTACACAGTTCAACAGGAGAGGGCTCATTTGTCAGTCTGAGATGGAGATGCGAAGCACATCTCAATACTCAAGGAATATGCTGACTTCCACTTCTATTTTGCATAAAGCACTGCTATTTCCACATCTTTTTAAGGTGTTTGAAGGCAAACTGCCTCACATGGATGCTAAATGTGACAACAGGAAATCTCAAAGTATCCAATTTATTGGCAGAGGAAATGTTAAAATTCCTCCTGTTTTCCCATGCTAGGAAGATTTAAAGAGATTTATTCTCTCCATCTCCTGTAGAATTTTACTAGGACCTTTTCCTATGTAGGAATTACAGATGGGATAAGATACAAACTCCTAGGTAATTTTCTTGGCTTAAGAGCCATCAGTGACCTCGGGTCACAATTAAGATGTTCAACTCCCCTGCTAATCTGTTGTTTGCTAGAAGCTAAAGTTCAATTGCATTGCCTGACCTCCATAAAACCTCAAAAAACTTATGGGCTTGGGTGTTGGGGCTAGAAATTGCAATTTGGAACTGCCTTTGGAAGAGGATTTGAATGCTGAAAAAGTTGCCCAAATTATTTTTCCTGAAGCAGGTTTTTTTTTTTGTTTTTTTTTTTTTTTTTTACTTGGCAGCCAACCTTTCTTCCTAATCCTCTTTAGCAAAGTGACCTGAAATTGGCCTGTCATGTGGATGCATCATGTTAAAGACTTCTCTACAGGGGAAAGAATTTCCTTGGTTTGAGACTGGTTGGATTTTTCTCTAAAAAGTAGCATTATATCTTTCGATAGCTGTTTTTAACTTTTTTTTTCCCCGTCAGTACTTGTTGATTTTTTCCAGAGTAAATTGCCCACAGATGGCAAAACAAGAAAGAAAGATGCCAATAATGCCCACACAATGTCCAGGTCTACTTTCTATTCACTTAGATGCAAACACCATCCTCCGCAACAGCTATACACCATGAGGAAATCTCAAAGTGAGATAAAAAAAATCTCAGGATGCAACAAAATGCAGCTTTCTGACTCACCTTCTCCATTAAAAAACAATCCCCAAACTCATCCAGCAGATTAAACAAATTCCCATTCTTATCCTCAACACTGTAAGGTAAAAAAAAGGGAGAAGAAACATTTATAAAATCTATGCTTTGGGAAGAGAGTAAACAGCAGCCTGGCTGCCAAGGTGTACCACGCAACACCCTCGCACCCCTGCAATCCAGCTCAAGGGAACCTTGCCAATACCTTGCAGAGCAAGGAGCCAACCCCTCTGTGCCACAGTGCTATCACATCTTTGTCGAAGTCCAGTCTATGAACTATGCGTTTATTATGCACTAAGGCAAACGAGAAGCAATGCCTGTCCTCGGGTCCAGATGTTGCAAACCTTTGTTATTTCCTGATTTTTGTTGTTTGTGATTTTCTAATTTACAAAACAATAATTTGGTTAATACTGCTCATCCTAATACTGCTTCAAATGAATGTGCGGACCCCAACCTTAAGTTACACACTGATCTCCTACCCAAATCCATCTTAAATACAGTGCAGTCACTTCTATCAGTGAGAACCTTTACTTATATATAAGCACAAACCACACAAGAGCCACATATTTCTTCTAGTGCCAGCATTAGGAAGTCCTCACATACCTACGTGCCCATGGTACCTCATTTCCTGCTTGAGTAAAACCTAAGCCTATCCTTTAATATAATCCTGGGCTTAAAACCTGGCCAGTCTGCACACAACTCAACAGAAACCACTCAGTTCCATCCCAATCCAGAAAGACCAAAAACCCAACACACCAATCTTTCATCATAATTGCAGCCCTAAGTCTGATCTTAAAGATGGTCCAAGGGGTTACACACTAGATTAATTAGAAGGTGGTCACTTTGGTAAGTGCTGTCCCTTCCTCTGCAGGCTGTACAGACTGCAGCAAGGAAGGCACTATGCTACCTACAACTGGAAACCAGAACAAATCTCTGAAGTGAAATCCTATTTTAAAAGCTTCCAAGAAGCCATAGACCTCTGTGGCCACCACTCCATTTTCATCACACAGATCATGCAAAATTTAAGAATGCAGCTCGTCAGTCCCTTTTATCATGAAACCTAGTTCTGACCAAGTGATCCTAGAATTTAATCCAAAGAAGAGTGCCAAAATACACAGAGCAAAGCTAGGAAAGAAGAGTCCATAGGTTGGAAAGCTCTGTTACTACAGAACAAGTGCTCCCCTTTAGGAATAGCAGACCCCACCAACCACCCTGCTGACATGACCAATGCATAACTCAACAAAAACCCACAGGAATAATAATTTTATGCTACTTTTACAAGCCTTCATTTCAGCTTTGCAAAAAGTAAGAGCCACGCAGTCCCTGCTTCCAGAATGCCAGCCATTAGTTACTTCCATCTTCCTGGAAAACATTCCTCAGCCACAATATGTGAGAGTTATAGCCACAGCTAGGCTGACCAGAAGGCATTAGGCTCTATTAGTAAGAACCCTCACCTGATTGCTGCTATTTGAGTGAGATCCTGCTACAAATGGACCTCTTGAAATGTCCTTGAAACTTGTCTATAATCATACCTTTAAAATAACAAGATAGCTCAAAATTGCAACAAATCCAATTGTAGTTTGGTAACTGCAAGAGTCCTCATCCCAGTCCTGGAAGACTTACATACACATTCCTAAATAAATGGTCGTGCAGTCCTTGCTTTCAGAATTCCTAACTCAAAGCCTTGCCTTTCCTGCCCATAGCTCCAAGAAAATCTGACATAATATTAATAACCATTGCTGACAGCAGTCATCACTCCAGTTTAGGCTTTGCGAGATTTTGTAGTCAGTCCCAAGTTTCCAAGCCCCAAATTCTATTTCTAAATCTAAATTTCTGCCAAGTTTAACAACGTACATGTACCCCATAATTACTCATGAATCACACATCATCACAAAAATAAGCACTCTTTTTAGTGACGCAGACTTTGCAAAAGGTATGGGAAGAGAGGACTGCCAGGTTCTGGGACTCGCAGCCACTAACTCCAATTCTAAACCAAGATCCATTCCCTCCCAGCACTACAGGCATTACAAGATACATCAGTAAATGGAGATCTTCATTCGCTGGTTTTACAAAATCTACCCCTAGGCCAAGTTTCCTGTAGGATATGGAGATAGAAGGAGAGGTCAAATTTTGCTGTGAACCGGAGGTCCTTGTGGGCACCAGCCTTTACTGAAGAGTTAAAGTCCTTGCAAACAAACCTCACAATCCTACTTTCTCTTGGCCTCCTCAGCCATCTAGGTGAGCACAAATACACGAACACATCTAAAAATACAAAATACAAATACATATGAATGTTTTTCCCCATCAGTAACGAGTCATTGCTGAGAACAAATCCTTCAGAGTCCTGAAGCTTCCCAAGATGTAGCAAAGTCCAGAGACTGGCATTCACAAATCTTCATCCACAGCAATACTCATTCTCTTGTTCAACTAAACTCCATCTGTCAGCTCTTTAAAATGCTGTTTGGTTACAGCTCATCTGTTCTTTCCTTACTATATTCTAACGCTAATCCTCGCCTTCTGCAAAGCTTGCAATAAATCCAGCATTACCAGAGGTGTCTCCTCCTTTTGCTGACATAATCAATAATAGATAAGAAATATATATTTGCACAGTTATGACATAACTATGCTCTTTAGGCCTCCTTATCTGTACTCTGACCATATTCATTAGCTGTGCACAGCACCAGATCTCATCCTACCCACCGAAGGCAGGTTATTTTCAATGATAAGCAAATCATCCATTGCCCTCACAAACCAACCCTGAACTCTAGTTTTTAGCTTGCCACAGAGCCTCTAGTTCACAGTTCTAATGTATGTTAGGAGCTAATGCAGTGAGTCCTTCCTCTTGATCTCACCAGCCTTACTTCCCTTTTTCCTCAACCTCTGAGTCCAGCTTTAAAAGGGACCACAGAGCAGTGATTAATCAATACCAAAACAGTCATCTACATCACAATGTGCCCTAATCTTGGTCCTGCAGGTCTGATGTCCTCGCAAGAATCACTGCTCCCTTTCTAGCCCTAAAACCTTTGAATGTTGGTGGGTATTTTTAATCTGGTTAAACCAAGCATGCTTACAAGACTGTTTCAACCATCCTCTTGTAAGACTTCAAAATAAGTTGAAACTATTAATAGAGAGAAAGGGTTTCACCTCAACATCCAGATTAACTTAATTTCTCCCCCCCCCCCCCCCCTTTTATTAATGTTACTTCTACCAATTTAGTGCAATAAACCAAGCAGCAGCAGCTATTGTGAGAGTTTTCAGCCAGAAACAGATTTCTTACCATGCCAGCAGGGAGATATGCCAACGACAGCTTGAAAAGAAAACAAGGACATATTAACAAAAGAATCTTGACAGTAAATCATACAATATAATTAGAAGACTGCACAATGAATAACAGCAGTTCTTCCATGGCAATTAGCTGGCTTGTCTGAGAAGAAAAAAAATGCAAATCTTGAATATGAGCGTAACAGTAGTTCTCTAACAGGTAGTGAGTGATACCAGGTTGCATGTAAGGGAGACAGGACGTTTGGAGAAATTAGGACTTTCTCATTAAATTTGACAATAAATCCCTAAATTTTGCAGCCCTCTGAGCTTTGGAGCTGTTATTGCGTTTGTGAACGCATCAGTGAAAGGCACCAAACCAGCTATCTTTCCCACACAGTCAGCGTCCTGTTGCTATTTTTCTAAGTGCGAGGGGAGCAGAAATTGCACTGGTTCCTGTGAGCAAATACTCATCTCAGACTCAAGGGGGAGAAAAGGAAGAAAGAAGCTTTGTTCAACTAATCCACAAGACATATCACCAGGTTTCTGCTTCAGACAATTTCAGAAGGATTGATAAACCCTCAGGTGCTCCAGAGCACCACCGACTATATTGAATTAACAGGACTACTGCCATGAAACTAGACACGGCTAAAGCTTCCCAAGTCATTTCCAAATGCTTGGTTGGGGAGCGCAAGGGTCACAGAATCAGGAGATATGGCCAACTAGTGAAAAATCCTTCCTTCCTTCCACAAAATCCAAAAGATAAGACGAGATGATTGTTTGAAAAACTGCTGAAAGGAAGCAGGTGGCAAAATTACACATGGAACAGCTGTGCCAAGAGACTGGTGGGAGGTAACTGGTGATTTTAATGAGATAGCTAGATTTGCTATTTTGTCTTATTAGAGCCCTAGCTGCGCACCTCCTCTCACAGTTTCAGTGCATTCATTTTCTTTCTTCCTTCATCAGCTTCTGTTCCTTTCTTTCCTCGTAAGTCTCAAACTGTAGGATTGAATCTTTGCAATCAAGTGACAATAGACTTATTATTAATACTTAAGTCTCTCAAACACTGTTATTATTCAGTGAACTGTGCTAGCACAGAGCTAGTGGCATATGCCTTGAGTGATTATCAGGAGGAGCAAGACAATGGCCCACTTCCGTTTGGGAAGATTCAAGATAATAAAAAGTAATTTCACTTATCTCTGTCTGACCCGTAATCAAAGCAGTCACGTAGAACGGCAGGGACTATTCATGGAAGGCCACATTAAGGGTGCGTGGTAATGTTTAGAAAATAGAGGGCAGAATATCAATCTGCATAAATCAGCATAAATCCACTGAAAACAGCAGAACTAAAATACCTTTTCGGAGTGAGGGCTAATGTGAAAATCCGGGAAAACGTTATCACTTGCCATTTAGGAAAAAAAATGAAAGCTGAGGTGAAAGCACACACAGAAGCCACAGAAACAAGCTGATGTTCCAGCTGCCAGGCACAGTTCAAGCGAGGCTGAGAAATGGGAAGCAGTCACCTGGCAGGAGCTGACAATGCTAATTAAACACTAATGAACCAAGTGAAAAGTCTGCTACCTGTAAGGCTACCCAATGTCACTGTCACCTGCAGAGGAGCTGCTGAAGCTCACCATGTGCAGAACAATGAACCTTCTTCTAAAAAGCAGTGTTCAACAGGGTATCTTGAATGATAAACCCAGACATTCACAGAGATTTTTGACCACTTCTAAATAACTCACACCTCCACAACCCCCAAAGCCCTCATTCAGGAGGGGAAAAGAAACAAGCAAACAAAAAACCCCAGAATTTACACTACAAATATGCTTCTTACTCAATATAAGTATACAAAACTAATTAAAGCCAGAGAGAAAGTTATAAACTAGAAAAAAGGCAAAAAGAAATGGGAGGGAAAAAAAAAGAAGAGTTAGACAGAACACCCCCAAGGAAACAACAGACATGAGTTATTTTGCCAGAGATGACTCTTAACAGCTCCTTTCATAGGTTGACTGTGATGTTCCATCTTGAATGCTTGTTGATAATTACAGGGAAAGAAAAAAGTATCATAAGCAATTACTAGTAATTTCCTCTTTTTAAAAAAATTAATGTCTTAGTTTTCTGAAGAAGTGTTTGACACATCCCTCTAGGTTTTGGATGTTTGGTGGGGTGTTTTTTAGCTAATACTGACAGGCCTAGACCAAACCAAAACACTACCATCACTGCTCCACAGCAGATCTGGGCAAAATATTTATCTAGTTTTATAAACACTATCTTTTCACACTATTCAGTCCTTACTGCACAACTTTTTTTTTTCCTCTTAGCTTTATATTAAGTTTATCTTCAGACTTTTACAAGCTTATTTTTGGCTTTTGCAGCTCTTGCTTATACCTACAACTGAGCACATGAGATGTCCCATAGTTGACTGTTCAGGCCTTTGTTACTATTCCCAGCCCCTTTTTCTCTGTGCTCCCATCCTTCAATACAGGAGACCCCCACCCAGGTCCTCTGCAGAAGTGGTTTAGCTCAGGTGGCTGCTGCTAGATGAAATGGTTTGGCTCCTGCACACCTTCTCACACAGGAGCTGCACATAGTTCAATTGCTCCAAAGCCAACAGACTGGAAAAGCAGAGAAGTGGGTTCATCAGCAGGACCAGCCTTGCCTGACAAGAGCACATTCTCAGTGAAACCCCTGCAGAATCATTCATCAGGGAAGCACCTAGACCAGACAGCTGGAGGGCAACTGTGCTTATTGCATCTCTGGAGGCAGCCTGCTTCCCTAGCACTGGAACTGTGGAGTGACAATGGCTCTTCTCACATCCCTGTGTCAGGAAAGCAGCTTTGCCAGGAAAATTAAAAATTAAGAGAAAACTAAGATATAAAACTTCTCAAACACTGTTGGAGTGTCCGTCCCTCCAGAGCGTCCTTGTAATGCTGCTGCATGTCCAACATCTCCACATACCCTCTGACTCAGTGATGAAGTAATTGATCAAAATAGATCTGATTAGACACAACTCCACAGTTAACACTAAGAAATTAATCCTAAAATAACCCTCGCTCTAATGCCCTCAGATCCACGCACATAACAAAGCTAGTTGCAGCCAGACCCTCCTTCAATTAACTCTTGTCTTCACAGTACATGCTTCCAGCTGCAGCAGTTGCAGACATCCCGAGTAAATGCTGTGCAAGAACAAACCCACAATGCCCGTTTTAAATTTAACATCAACCAGAATCCAGTGAAGCGAATGCTACCGAGATACAAGCCAGTTGCTGGACAGGACCAGTGCTGATTCTTCTCTGAGGCATTAGAAAGTCATGGAGCAGATTTACTCCACCTTTTGTTCCCAAACAGCCTCTCTCCAGCCCACATCCAATTTCTCACAGACAAAACTAAACTAACCTAAGGCAATTGTTCCAATCAGCACCTGGAATTAAGAGTTCCCTGTATTCTTGATTGCTCACTGAAAAACTCATGACATTCTTGACAACAGTCCAGATCCTATATCTTCAAAGGAAAACACTACCTGATATGACACATTTCTGACAGTAAATTTTCTCTTATTTCTGATGTCATGGAAACACAGACAAATACAGTTCCTCAGACCCTGCATCCCTGAACACAGCTCCTAAACACAAGGCTAACTTGAGTTTTAATGAGATCCTAGGAACATGCAAACCTGTGTTAAAACTCACACAAGCCAATCACTTCACCCAGCACCATCCCTTATTTTCCTCCAATAAGTCTCCAGCGGTCTACAAATAATGGCATTCTTCTGTCCTGCTTCCTTCCAGAGGCTAACTCCAGATCATCCCCATTTCTTAACTGCGTCTGTTTTCCCATGAACGGTGCTTGCACCAAGCCCAACTTAGAGGCTGTCAACCATTCTTGCATTAGCTGTTATCCTTGTAAGATTCCAAACTAAGCAGAGAACTTGGGTTCCTGCTGTCCTGAACCCTCAAACCAACTCTTAGACTCTCTTTTACAAGTAATTAGCAACCTAACTAGCACAGCCAATGAGAGGGCAGTTATCCCTGTCTGACCAGGCCTATAGTCTACTCCTGGAGACTTTGCAAGTCTCACCTCCATCTGACCCACATCTCAGCCCTCACCCTTTCTTGGTGACTGGTACTTGCCTCAAAACTAATATCCCCCTCGCCAGCAGCAGGGGATATCGGACGGTTCAGCCGGGAGGGTCTGCCCCTCAGAAAGGTTTGGCTGGAGGACAGACAGGGTAGGTTTAGTGACCAACCTGTAGGTATACCTGTCAGCAATGGACACCTCAGGGAGATGCTGGCAGTCCCAAGTCTAACAAAGCAGGAAAACAGAGGATCTTCTGAGCCAGCAAGGCTGTACACGAGCCATAGACTCCTGACCTGATTCAAAAAGGTATCACAGAATATAATTATCACCACTGGGGAGAGTAGTAGTGTAATGCTAAGCACTAATTTCACTAAGACCCTTCATCATCTCATGACTAATGACCCGCAGTGCTGAATTTGACTTGAACACCCACCAAGAAACCAACAAGATCTAATCATCCTGTGAGACTGGTGCAAAGCAGGCTGCACCTCAGGCCAAAAGGGGTCTGCAGAACAGAAGAGGCGGTAAGGCAATTAGCTAAAACTCCTATATTGCCCCAGTAGGTAAAGTTTAA
The DNA here is from genome assembly GCF_000690775.1 of Eurypyga helias. Taxonomy (NCBI): domain Eukaryota; kingdom Metazoa; phylum Chordata; class Aves; order Eurypygiformes; family Eurypygidae; genus Eurypyga; species Eurypyga helias. Next base: position 16,365 of record NW_010269618.1, read on the forward strand.
TTATAGATAGGTATGGATATATGGAACACTGTTAAAGTAGACACATGCTGAGCATACACATAGATGAAGCGTATTCTTGCTGTTATGCAAGCAAGTACTATTGAAAGTAAGAACAAAGACTTCTTCTTGATGTGTTGACAGATAAATCCATGTAACATTACTTAAATTTAACTCCTGAAGTTTTACCTCATGTAAAATACGGAAGTTCTAAAGTCCTTTTGCACTTGAAAGCTTTCCACACAGAGTCACGCCCTGGACAGAAGCAAACTATAATGTAAGTTCTGTTGCTGCTGAATCCTTCATCCATAAAAGAGCAGTCTCTATCAAAACACAAAGAACTGAGCAGCTCTGATCTCACTGCTCTGCCATGTCTCCTTGAGGTTTCTTTCATAGCTGCTCTTTTTGATGCCTCTAAATCTGCCTCCAGGCAGTGGTTTGGAACAAGCTATACTGTATTGCTATCTGTATAGATTGTGAAAGCTTTTTTCCAATTCTCAGCTGTAGGCAGGTGAAGGGAAAAAGGCAGACCAACTGAAAATGCAAGCTGTGATGCAAGTGAGATGCTAAAAAAAGAGGAGAGGAGCAAAACACTCGTTTAGGGAGTCATAAAGTCGCCGTGAACATTTTTGAGGTTGATCAGCTCATGTATATGATCTCAGCCCCATTAAAATAATGGGACTACAAAAACTTATATGACCAAAGGGTCTGACTCAAACCCTCTGTTTCTGAATTCCAAACGTACAATATATCATATCTATAATATTTTAATTGACATAATGAATGAAGCATACTTTTCTGTAGTACTACTCCAATAGTATTAATTCCAAAATTAACTTGGTCATATGCCTCCTAATTTCTACCATTTTTCAGAAGACACACATAGGAGCAAACTGGAGTTTTAAAATTGTCATCTTCATCATGAGTTACTCCCAAGTGGATAAGAATACAGAAACGTACCTAGTAAAAGCTTCCCTCTAAGCTAACCCATACCATTGTTAAAACTGTCCATTTCAGCGCAGGTGATTGGGGCGTGGAGGATGTTGGGTTTTGCTGATCAAACACAAGTATTTGGCATAACTGTGCCAACTTAAAGGATTTTTCCTGTCCTGAAAGCGAGGGGAGAGAAGAAAAATAAAATTAAGTCCACTGTGGAAGTCACAGGATCCTGGTTTTCACACTTTTCTTCTCATTTCTCACTCGAGGGTTTTTCCCATTAAAATCAGAGATGACAGCCAAATAAAATATAAAGGCACCCTATTTCAACATATTTATTCCTACTTCTTTGAGGCATAAAAAGTACGCTAAATATTATTGCATTTTAACAGAACTATTTGCACTGTATACCCCAACTTGTTAGTTATTCAATCCTTTGTCATTTGACTCTGGATGAAGTAACAGCTGTCTAGTACACTGGACCACAAGAAATGCTTAATGAGAACTGAACAAGAGGCAAAGAAAAGCAAGCGCATCTGCCCGGTGCAGTGCTTGGGCAGCACACTGCAATAATCTAACCTGTCAGAGAGAGGGGAACACAAAAAACAATGTGTAAAATGGGAGGCAAAAGTTCTCCCTCTGCTAAGAGACATCACAGACTTTCTGCAAATACTTTCAAGTCGTTTAAAACACCCATACTTGAATTCTGCCTAGCTGGTCAGAGCTGTGCTTCAAGAACCACAGTTTAAACATTTTCCCCCCTCCTTCTGCAGAGATTGGTCAGTCAGGGAGTTTCCCACTTCATATGGCAGTAAGGGAACAAAACCACCTCATTCTCAGTGAAGCTGATGATAAAGCCATCTCTCTACAACCAACTCGATAAACATCCCAGACTTGTGTTTGAACATTTTGTCTGAAACATTCATGGCCACAAGGCTAAAAAAAAAAAAAAAACCCACCAAAAAAACCCAAACAACAAAACATAACAAAAATCCCCAAACTAAAAAAATCCCTATGAAAGAATCACAGCAATTCTGTTATGTCAAATAAATTTGACCTACAGATAAGGTAAATACTCAACTTCCTCTAAATACTGTATAACCATATGGATGCTATTCCTGGAGAGCACCTATAAAGAACTTGTAAAATGCAAAACTAAAATTATCTTTCTGTTTAGAAAATGAATGTTTGTTGTTAGCCTTCCAGAAATTCTGGACAAATTTGATAACATCACTTTCATATGATAACCATAGGCTACGCCTGTTTCTCCAGCCCAGCTGATAAGAGGGAGGATAACCAAAGGAAATGCATGTAAACAGAGTCAGTTATTTGCACTTATGTCCTAAAGACTTCTCTCGAGTTGGATGCTCTTTGCGCTTTTTCCCTCACTGAATTGATTAATCGCTAGATTGTGATCAAATTAGCTTATTATGCTGAAGTAGTTCTTTGCTTCTTTGAAAAGAGGATGTTACTAAAGCCCATGAACAAAGAAGAAAATGATTAATCAAAACAAGGACAGGGATCATGCCCCAGGCACATTTAGCATCACATGTTTTTGAAGTTCACATATCTGTTCAAACCAGAGAATAGTACATTCTTGCTTTCTTCTTACACCAACACAGAGCTGCCCTCATACCTCACCTAATACTACACAAAATGCACAGAGGCACTGTATCTACCTTGCTGTTACCTTTTTGGCTTACCGACCGTTCCCCATCTTGTGCTAGCTGCATCTCATAAAACACAGGCCCGAGATTTTTAGTGGCAATATGGGGCAGCTACCACACCATTCTCTCAAAGACAAGAAGGGAACCACCCCCTCTGACCCATCTCCAGAAACAAAGAACAGCACAGAAAGGAAGATACAAGCTGTGAACACACCAGCTTGTAAACACCTTTAATTCTGTGTATGGCTTCAGAGTTCAGTGAGGACAGTAACAAAAAGAGGATTATTTGCGTGCACTGCTGTTTCAGAATTAACTCTCCAATGTAATACCAATTAAAAACCAGCAATAAAAGGACCAGCTGTGAGAAGAGGCAGCAGCTGGCAAGCAGAACATTTCCATCCATACTCAGCCTCCCATAGTGCTTCTGGAGCAGTTCAAGTTCTAGCCCCTTGTGCCACGCTAAGGAGACAGGTGAGCAAGGCCTAAGCCAGCTCTTCTGACAGCTGGGCCTTTTGTTCAGGACTGAAGTTGGCTGCAGCAGTTTCTCTCCACACAGGTACTACTACACAGCCAAAAACCTGTGTTTAGCCATCCTTCAGTTATCACTTGTTTTAAAAACAATATTTCTTTTAATATCTTGCTTCTTGTGAAATGTTTCACTCACAGCCTTGTTTGTCATGCTGCTAGGTAAACAAGTGAAACAGTCTTCCCCTTCTATCTTTCCCCTCTCGCTGTGGGCCTTCACCTGATACATGGTCAGTTACTCAAAAGTGCCTCACCCTACACTTGAAATGTCCATTACATAAACTAAACAAGCTCTAGCTTCTTCCCACCTTATGAAATAGGAATGGGGTTGCAGTAAGGAGCCTGGTATGTAATAGAAATCTTGGATATGATACACATGGATACACTTATTCATCAGTAATTAAGAAGGGTAGTGGTTTAATCTTTTTTTTTAAAGCAAAACAAAAAACTAAATTGGAAAAAACTATGTACAGGGACCTAGTTTAGAGTAATTGAGAGAGCAGAGAAGCAGACAGTATTCCAACATACAAAAAAATATCACACAATGGACCTAAAATTGACTTTATTGCACTGACACACAAGCGTTCACAGTAGGTAATGGCAGGAGTTGAACACAGGACTGTAGAAACAGCATCTGGGGCTTAGGAGAATAAAATTTTACTAGGTTATGGAGGAAGGTGGCGACAGTGGGCATCAAGGCCTTACTGACTAGACAGGATTCATGCATCAGGGGTAACAAAATACACAACAAGAAGTCCCACTCAGCCAGCAAGTGATTTCAGACAAGTCATTAACCCCACCATGCCATCACCACACCAATGACAGAACTTTGTTTAAAAGACAAAGAATTTATGGCTTTGTTGTTTAAGTTATTGGTTAATACAAAGTTTTCCTCTGAAGACAAAGCATATTTATTTTACCCTCAGAAAGGCAAATTCAAGCTCCATAATTGAACTACACTATTACACCAGCAGAGCCTTTGAGGACAGTTCATGAACACAGGTTACAATCTCACATTTACCATGTGGTTAAGTGTTAAAACATACGGTCATGCAGGATCTCTGGGTAGCCAGCTGTTATCAACATTGGTATTCTGCACATGAAGCCCCAGAGCCATCACTACTTTAATGTAGAGGACAGGATGCCTAGTTACGTGCACATGCTGGATGCAATACTTGAAGTAATTTAACAAGCAGAGAGGAAAGCTTTTCAGCAGTAGTTAGTAATGGAAGTATTTTATTAGATCCAATACCAGCAAGTCAGGGGATATGTTAAAAGCATACTTAAAGCTAGCAACCATGCTCTCAGAGCCTTGACTTGCATACCTACATATTTTACTTGTATCTGCAGTGGTTGAGACAGCACCAAGCACAAAAGCAACCCAAAAATTAAATCCTCTGGGGAACTTCTCCCCGGACACAATTTTGGAACCAATCCCTTCCCCCCTCCAAGCACCTAGTGCAAACACATGAAACTGGCACTGCTTTTGTCACACGCTCACCCCGTCCTGGAGTCATACTCATTTGGTACTGAGCGTAAGGCTGAGGTCACAGGCGTAGGACCACAACAGAAGGCTTGTGTCGCTCCAGGCTCTCAGCCAGCACAGGCAGTAAGCCTGAGTTGGCCCCGTGCAAATCAAGCTAGGCCTCCTCCTAGAGGAGTGGCTGCATCGCCTGGGTTGGCCAACAAGTATACAAGTAAGATTAGCAAATTGTTTCTTCTTTTGTCCTTGCTCTATCATCCTAGCTCCTTCCCGTGCCACTGTCAGGAGAAAAGCCTCATACTTGATATTCACTCCTGCAAGGTTTCATCTCAGTCAAACACAACTGTGGTTTCATCTGTTGTGCTGCTGTGTATCACACTGTCATTCAGCAAGTACTGAAGCTGAAGTCATCACTGCACTGGTACCTCACAAAGGAATTAAACCATCTAAGACAGCTGAAGCAAAACCACACCCAGACAGCCTTTGCTACTCTGAAGTGTGCTTTTTCATGACAATCAGCTCCTCTCATTTTTATAGCTTCTACTTTTCCCGTACTACACTTACTGTGCTCCTTCTGGCAAGCAGAATCTTACCAACAGCCCCAAGCTTTGCATCCGATTCTCTTTTCTATGCAAGTTGGACTATTTCACTATGCTTTCAGAAATACACTAATTTGAGCACTATGGCCTGTTGTGCAAGCTCAGCATACAACACAGCAAAAAGGTTTAATAAATTGTCTTTCTGAAGCCAGAACACGCCTGGCCTTACTTTTCCCTTAAATATTTTGTTACCTTTGCAATAAAAGACCCCTACAATTCTTTGCAAGTGTCAACTAGGAAATACAGAACAATCATCCTGTCACTGAGGGCTGCCTGCACAACATGAAGAGGATTCTCAACCTGCCTGTTTGCACTTTGTTTCTGAAACCAGGTCAAACTGCATGAGATTCATTGTGTGTGTAAGCGAGCAACATCAGGCAGACCAGCACCACCACTTAAGCACAGCCATAGACAGCCCAGTTGAAGCCTCTGCCTTGTGGAACTTAAAGAGCTGAGAAATTGCTTCTGTCACAGAAGATACTGTAAACCCTGCATCCAGTCATCTGTCATTGCAGGAAGAAATACTCGTTGTAGGAACACAAGACAACTTTAACATATGACTGGAATTGAATCTACAGCCCAAGCTGAGAAGCATTTAACAGAACCATGACATTATAGGTGAACTAAGGGTAACCATCCAACAGCAGCTCAAATAAAGATACTGGGTGAACACCTCATCAAAACCACATTAAAGAAAATGCCAACACCTTTAGAAGAACTTCATTGTTTGAAATTTTTTTTAAAACAAAACCAAAAGCTTTTGACACATTGGAAAAGTTCATTTCATTTATTTTAATTAATTCTGGGTCTTGTTTCCAGGCTCCTGATGTTCATTTCACTTCTCAACTCACACATAGCTGCTACCATTAGAGCTAGTTCTGCAAACAACAAATAGAAGTAGGTTGCCTGCAACTTGCCATTGCATCAGTTCTTGTGAACATTAATATAAAAATACAATTCAACACATCCATTTTTAAGTTCAGATCTCATGGTTGTAGATAAAAGACTAAAGGTAGTAACACCAAAAGCTAAATTCCAGGGGAAGACTGGAGTCCGCATACTGCTTGACACCGTATGCCAGTCACCAGTGTTCCCAGGATTACCCTGGGATGGCCAGGGAGCCTGCACAGGAGCTACCTGCTGTGCACGGCACCATCTTTCCCTCCAACACAGACAAACCCTGAGGGCACCAACTAAACCACTACACAGGAATCACTTTCCATCAGTTTTCAATCCTTTGCCAGAAAAACCTGATGTAGTAGCATCTTCCTCTCCTCTGCACACTCTGGGCTATACGCATGTATTTAAGTCATGATTTACTCCTTGGTTACCTTCCAGCCCACAACAAGCAAAAAATAGTAAAATGTGATACATTCATTTTCCTGGCTCTTGGCAACTCCTGAAGTTGTTTTGCACGTTTCTGACTGCTTGAGTTTTTTTGTACCCCCAGGGTTTCTAGTGTCACTGTTTCTGTGCCCTATCTCATAAGCTCTATACACTCCACACTTTCATATATCTTGTCTTCTATGGCCTCTGCTAACACAGACTGTCTTGTACACTATAATAGCATTTAGTATCAAAAATATCTCCCTCTACACAGTAACAAAATACTTCACTGCAACTCAGGTAAAAGTCTGTTACACTCGGGCTACAAAACGTTAACACCGAAGTTCACCTTAGGCAACTGCAGCCAGTCATTAGAAACTACTGCAGTTCCTTTTGCTTGTTACAACTGAACTGAAACCAGCTCCACAGACCCAGACAAGTTAGGAGAGATGTGGTACAAGTCAGTCCTGAAGTCTCACGAAGTCTGTCCTAGGTCAGTGGCCTCTCAGTAGTCATGCCACTGGGATATCTATCTTAGCTCTAAACTAAGCAAGCACTCTACAAGGACATTGGCATCTAGAGTACTTAAGTTCTGCTTGCTAACTCATCTTCTTGCCTGAGAAACACCCTTTCCAGCTGCCTGCACCCCCATCTCTTATCTCCTTTAAAAAAAAAAATCAAGTTTCACCTGGATCCTCCTTGCTCTGTGCAGCTCCCATACTGCAGCAACTGGATGGCAAAAGGAGTAGTGCCTGTACCAAGAGCAGGTGACACTGATAGAACAGCGGGGCTCACACCAATGCTGACCCATCTTAGGACTATGCTCTTCTATTTGCAGAGCAAGAAACATTCAAGCTGGCACACTACTAAAAAGGAAACCAAGTGACAAAAAGTAAGAGGTAGGAAGGAGTATCAGAAGCATGAAGGATTCTTGATCCAACAGTACTACTGCAGGACACAAAGTGAAAGACAAGTTGCCTATGATACATTCCGAGGCAACATCTCCGGGCCAGACTGCATTCCCCATACGATCAGCAAGCTCCTGCATTAAGCATGACCTGCTCTGACACAATGGCCAGTGAACACAGACCCAGAGATGGAGGCTAAATCCCAAACTGACACTAAGGGGCACAGCTCAAAAGTACCTGGGCCAACTACACACAGTCTGGGACACCACCAGACCAAAAACAGCCCCTAGCTGCTGCATGGACCTGTGGCCAGATAAGCCTTAAACCTCCATGTATCACAGCAAGCTTTTGTTTTGGTCCAGCTGCTCATTTCCAACCATCCAAAAGGAAGTGTCTTTAACCCTCTAACTCCCCTCTGCTCTGAGCCATTGTCAACTATGGAGACATGTCGCCACCTATGGATTAAATAGTCATAAACCCATAATGCCAATATCAATTTTTTCTGCCCACCAAGTCCTACACTAAGGACATCCCAAACAGGAGGAACATTTCTCCCTCTCTCAACACTGGAACTGCCTCACTTCAGCATCCAGTCCAGGTAACGTGACCTTAGTCCTGGACTGTGAAACAAGACATTGACAAGAAACACCTAAAAGTCATCCCTGCCTCAAGGGTGTCCAGGCCTGGGAAAACACCCTTTCCACCACACTCTTATTTCCCCCTCCACGATGCTTGGCTTACCTTCGATTTTTGGAAAGATTTCTCTCAAGCTGTTCAGTGCAGACATCTGGTGGTCAAGCTGGGGATGGCACCTGAACAGCATAGCTCTGTCAGAAAAGACGCAACCAAGAGACATGTTCTCTGCCCACTAGAACAACAGCTAGTGCCATTTATCAGCTCATCCCAGCAGGGATGCAAAGTCTTTCCTGCTTACAGTGGCAACTAGTAGTGGAAGAATATTTAGGTAGTAGTGGCATGTTGGCTAATATTTCTCCCTCTCCTTCAATTTGTTTTTTCTTTTTCAAACTTCAGAGACTTGCTGGTCCTGGGTCTTTGGTAGACTAAGTGTTGAGTCGGTGGAACACCCACACATTACTGTAAAAGCATATCAAACAGGAGAAAACATACTGGGACTTTATCTACATACCAAACAGTACATGTCCAAGCAACATTAGCTTTGTACCTCCTCTTGCAAGAAACAGCCTCAGTCAATCCTGCATTCTCAAGCAAATTAGTTTTTCCTCCTCCTTCTCAGAGTAAAGAGAGTTGACAGCAAGTACTGTTTCCAGCTGGCCTGACTCTTACAGGCAGCTGCAGTCCCCAAAAGGGGTAACAATTACTCCGCTGCTGTATGCTACTGCAAGCCCTGTGGTACTAGGATGTAAAAGCTACATTTAGGTCAGCAAAAAGGTCTCTGTGTGGTACAGGTAACTGAATTTACTGGTAGATCCTGAAATATGTCTCCAAGTGCTAAAGCTAAAGGAAAAAGAAGTGCTGAGCACGCTGGAGTTTAGAGGTACTTCAAGCACAGGTTACCTAAATTACTGCGCAAAGTTCTTCAGTTTGGCTTTTGACTGCTGCCTCCCCAACACGTTGTGCTTTCTAGCTAGGTCAGAAAGAAAAGGGGTATGAGATCCTACCTGGGAACCCCTAGTCCCACTTTCAGTCACCAAAGCCTTCTGGTGTCCACAGCAATCACAAATTCCTGTCACTCAGATTGTTTCATCAGCTGTCTATTGAAGGACCTCACTGAACACAGACAAGGTGGAAAGCACTAATACACAGACTTTATACTGTCATTAGCCTTAGCACTAAGGACATAGTTGAGAGAATGCAGATAGCAGGAAAAAACCCACAAAATTAAACCATTCATCTTGCTAAGTGCTTTTCAAGTGGTACATTAGTACTACTTCATTGTGATCTTGAGAGCTTCAAGGAAGTAACTATTAAGCTACCAACCAAAATGTCAATTTTATTACAGTCCTGTCATGGAACTACTCCTACAGGTTTTCTGTGGTAACCTTAAGTATTTGTGCATTTCAGGAGCTACATTGAAGCAGTCACTTAGGAAGACAAAACTTATCATGTGTTGGTCTGCCAGTCTCCAATTCGTACTTTCAACACAAAAAACCCTGCTTTAAATCAGAATGAGGTTACTTGGTGACTGAGCAGCATTAGATCAGGCACACCAGAAGACTCAGCAGAAAATACTCATTATGAACTACTCATTCCCATCAGTCTACCACCTTTAGCATCCTCTTTTAAGATCCTGACTTATTTCAAGGATTTCCAGAAAAAATGCTGTTCCTTTTAACTGTTATCAGAAGCAAATCACCAAGATTTTTTTACCACCAGCAAATAGGTGAGACTTCTAAAGGACAGCTGCTTTAACAGGGAAAAAAAAAATCAATAGCATTATGATATGTTTATCCACAAGTGTCTCCATTATGTCCACCCATAAAAAGGAGTCTAAAATCTCAAAAATACTTAAATATCCTCCATGAGCATATACACAAAGCAAGTAACTCCTTTCATGCAGGGAAAGCTTTTTAACTTATTTTCCAAACAATAAAACAAGATGAAAATCGCTAATTTAAAATAACCTTGAGCGCATTTCTCATGGAAAGAGGTTAACAATGTGGTTCAGATTATTACGATTAACAGAAGGTTATTTGGACAGGCCTAGGAAGTTAACTTCTCTCCTTACCCTTAGAAGCATAACACTATGTACACCACAATTCTACCTACCCTGATTCATGATTCTCCCCAGACCACAGGCATCATCAGCTTTCCTGAAAATCCCATTTCCCATATTGCACAGCACTCACAACCCAACTACAGTTAAACACAACAGCAAAGTGCAAAAAAAAGTGGAATAATGCAAGAATTCTTACAGGTGGCTCAGATCCAAAAGCCAAATATATCACTGATGGCTATTCATAATACAAACCTTAGCTGCTAAAAGAGAAGTAGCTCTTAACCATATTATTTTTCAGCTCCACTGCTTAGCAAATGGAGGACATACACTTTCAACCACAACTTGTTTCAAAGCAGCACACATGACAAGTATACTGCAGACCAGCTTTCCACGTGTTTATTTAGTCCACTGGAAGACTTGATACTTCTTCCTTGGTACTCCACAACTGTTCTGAACTACCTCTGACTGTTTTAATTACACCTTTTTCCATCTGCCCATCTCCACATGCAGCACTAATACCATACCACCTGAAGACCTGAATGTTTAGAGTCGGGCCTACCTTTTTTGCAGCATAGCTTATTATGTTTCAGAACTTTAGTTACAACTTTAAGGTATAACTTCACTTAAGTTTGACCTCATAAGAATAATCTGGGAAGGTGTAATATTAACCTTGGAGTTCCAGTGCATCCTGTTTATTATCTCAAATTCATGTGGTATACAGAAACTGACAGAGACAGCTCTGAAAAAAAACCCAGCAGCAACTGTGGCACCCAATACTTTACTACATGTCATCATGACTATTCTCATGTGTACCTCATTTCCAGCCAGCTGACTCAGACAAGGTTTGGGCAGCCATTTAAGCCCAAGATTAATTGTAACTCCTGGGTCAGACAACACGTGGGTAAAGGTACCAGGCAAGGCTAGTCAGGGCACTGATTATACACCCAATTCTCTGGCACACTCACAAGCTTTTCTGCCATCAGTGATGATACCCAGTGCATGAACCAGCAGCAGGACCAGTCCTGCTACATCAGGTCACTCAAAAGACTATCAAAGGTGTCCTAAGAGGACTCTTCACAGCAGTTTTACACTCTTTTGAAACAAAGGGGAGCAGAATGCTCAAAAAGCAGTTCGTCATGCCCCACAGCACCTGCTGCTAAAGACCTTTCACAGAAGTCCATGATTAAACGACTGCACAGGTACTTGAACTTGGTGTTAAACTAGGGCTGCTCCTGCTCAGAGCCATAACCAAAACTGAATGAGAGCCACAACTCCAGCCAACCTTGAAACAGCCAATCCACTTCCACCAGAGAAGTACGGCTCACATTCCAGCTACTAACTCAAACTAGAGAAACAATAGATGCAAACCAATATAGAAAGGCACCTACACTGAGTACATGCTCCTACCAAGTATAATAGCATTTTCAGATCCTAAGCACATTTTGTTCTTTGAAATTAAATTCAGGATTTCATCCTGAACCCTTAAACACCATGTTTCTGGGAAAACATTCCCTGGGCCAGGTACAACAGAAGAGAACCCTCAGCATCTGAGATACAGACTAAGAAGCACTAGTCTCGTAACTGGAGTGCAACAGAGGAGCAGCACAAGAAACATGGAGCAGAAAGATACAGTACTGCCACTTGTGAAGGCCTTTCCCACTTGTGAGAGGCAGAGCTCAAAGGTCACTGCACCTCTCTCAGTGCAGCTGCAAAGTGCAACTCAGCACTTACCACTTCAGCCCTATCAGCACTAAGCCAACTAACCTAATCATAAAGGGCAAGACTGCCATAAAACAAACTCCAACAAGACTTAAAGCACCCCACTGCAAAACTGGGGCAGAGTACGCTATCCCAATAAGGAATTATTCCCTACAATACACCCCAGCACCTTTAACCTGAGCATTACACCTTGTAAATACTGCACAATGCAATTAAACACACCCTGTTGAATTAGCAGATGGTTCTTTAAAAGTGTTTTAAAAACACTCTGCCACTAGAGGGATTACAAATACATGGATCAACATGATGATAAACACTTTATTTAAATAAAAAAAGCTTGATATATATGCTTATGAAACTTCTCTACACTGTTTTCAAACATTAATATTTTTAATGTATAATAATGTTTAAACCAGTTTTGGCACAAGTTTTGTTCCCTCCTGGGCTCCCACTCCTAAATAAAAGTTAGGACATTATCACTCTTAATAATGTTAACACAACTCTAATTTATAATGTTATTACTACTAATAAACCAAGATAAACAGCAGAATTAAAGAATTACAACATCTGTACCACAACCACCACACTGTTCTGGATTGTAAGCAGGAATTCTGCCATTAATAGTAGAAAATTCGGACTTTCTATGCTTGTAGCTTTGGCAGCCCAGAAAGCCAACTGTATCCTGGGCTGTATCCAGACAAGTGTGGCCAGCAGGTCGAGGGAGGGCATTCTCCCCCTCTGCTCTTGTGAGACCCCACCTGGAGTGCTGCGCCCTACTTATGTTTAACCCTCAACATAAGTAGGACATTGACCAGTTGGAGCAAATCCAGAAGAGGCCAGGAAGATGCGCCGAAGGCTAGAGCCCCTCTGCTATGGGGACAGGCTGAGAGAGCTGGGCTTGTTCAGCCGGGAGAAGAGAAGGCTCCGGGGAGCCCTTATAGCACCTTCCAGTGCCTGAAGGGGCTACAAGGAAGCTGGGGGGGGACTTTTTACAAGGGCCTGTAGTGACAGGACAAGGGGTAATGGGTTTAAACTGAAAGTGGGGAGATTTCGGTTAGGTATCAGGAAGTTTTTCCCGGAGAGGGTGGTGAGGCACTGGCAGAGGTTGCCCAGAGAAGCTGTGGATGCCCCATCCCTGGCAGTGTTCAAGGCCAGGCTGGATGAGGCTCTGAGCAACCTGGTCTAGTGGAAGGTGTCCCTGCCCATAGCACTGGGGGTGGAACTAGATGGTCTTTAAGGTCCTTCCAACCCAGACAATTCTACGATTCTACTGAAAAGCTTAGCAAGAAAGTTACTTGCCCTGCAACAGCAACCATGCCCTACAAACACCCTTCCCAAAAGGAAGGGCACAACCACATGCAGCACCTAGCTCTAGTACGCTCACATAAGTTAACTTCCATGCCCAATTATGGCTAGACAGAGAAATATCATAAGGAAGAGACTTTCACTAATGTTACTCCCAAAAAATATTAAATTAAAAAAGCCAATCTTTAGTTCTTAAGCCAGCATACCAAGGGCCGTTAGGATGAAAAGGCAAACCCAACAACCCAGCCCCAGCTGCATCACCAGCCCCTGCTCCCCGGTACCTCATTAAGCACACCCCAACCTCATGCAATTAAAAAACACGAACAAAAAAGCACAGCCATCACACTAAACCAAGAAAAAC
>NW_010269619.1:0-3449 GCF_000690775.1 Eurypyga helias
GAGGCTTCTAGCAGCTTCTTACAGAGTCCACCCCTGTAGCCGCACACCCCCCTGCTACCAAAACCTTGCCGCACAAACCCGGTACAGACAGGGAGCCTCAGACACTATAATAGAAAGTAATACAGACCAGAGCAATCTGGATGCGCGGCTGCCACGGCTCCTTTGCATAAGTGAGGCCAGATGGCCTCTGCTGATGCTCTTCAGGAGGCAGTTCTGTGCTGGGTGGTGGGTGCAGCGCATAACCCACTGCTAGACAATATCTGCCCTGTCCTTCAAGTGAACCACTAGCAGCTTCCCTCAAAGCTGTTCACATTTTGCGTTATGTTACTGACTTTTCCTGTCGAAGAACAGTTCACCCAACTACCAGCTCTGTCTCCTGGGGCATGAGGACAGCTAAAGGAAGTCCTTTGTGAGCATTATTGAATAATCTATATGCTTGGGTAATTAAAATCAGCAGCCTCAGTTTATGAATAAAATAGTCTTCCATGGCCCCCTTTGGAGCTGTTAGAGGTATTCCTGCATCTCGGCTCTAAATGAACTCTGATGAATTGCCTTTCATTGTAGCAGATAGGACAGTTAGGGATGTAAAGGGTGCCCAGTAGTTACAGTAGTTTGGATTAGCTATTGTTGGGTTCTAATTGGAGTTTCCTTTTTTTTTTTTTTTTAATCAAAAGGACCCCAACAACTGTCAGCATGTGATGGAAGAGAGTTTAAATGCTAGAAATGTCATTGTGGAGACCTTTCCTCTTGTGAGTGGCCCCCTGATGCTACCGTGAATGTTTATGGAGTAAGGCAATGGGCAGTGAAGTCGTTTTGGAGGTGGTTGTGGGGTTATAGGAAACAGTTCAGAGCTCACTGCAGAGACAGCCCTGCCCTGGGGAGTCTGCCCAGTCCTAGAACACGCAATATGGGGTTTTTCTCCAACTGAGGGTGCTGGGGAACGGTCTCCTCCATTCCCTGAGCTGAAAGGAAGCAAAAACATTCATCATTCATTTTGAATGAAGCTCTTTTGGAGCACGCACTGCTGCTATTAAGTCTGAGTTTGATGGACAAGCACCATATCTCCAGACTTTACCCCCTACTTGGGGTTCATCTTGACCAGAATCAAGTTGTGGGTTTTATTTCATTAATTAAATGCAAGTTCATACTGCTGGGAAATTATTTGATATATAAAAATGGCTAGGAGGAAGACAAATGTCCCTAGATTTTAAGTCTAACATTCCAGTTCCTCCTCCTCTGTCCTATTCCTCTTCTCCACAAAAATCGTTATGGCTAATTTTCATACTCTGGACAGTTTACGTTATTTGTAACACTATTTCAAGCAGAATTAGACAGATAGTGTGGAAAACACCTTTCTTTTGTTCCTCTGACTTGCTGTTTTGTATTCTTTATTGCTGTAGCAGTGCTTGATGTTCCAGGTAATATCCTGGATGCCAGAGTTGCATCGTCTGTAAGTACTGATGGAGCACATTTCTTGGTTGAGGGAATTTGCCATCTCCAAAGAGAAAACACTGTGTGGGAAGAGAAGCAGGCTTGTTACCCTCATCCTTTAGGGGTGGGACGGTGTGTGCTGAATGATGATGTGATTAGCTCCATGTCTGTGATGGAGTTTTTGACAGGAGCAGGAGCTGAACGCCAGCGTCTAGCACGCCAAGGATGAACTCACATTTTGGTCAGTTATTCCTGTTGATCCCCAGAATGAGTTAGTTGGTAGGGTACTGGTCAGATCTGAAACCCACTTCACCCCTGAATAATCTGTGTGTAGAGACTGTAACTAAAGACAGTTCTGAGGTGCGTAGTAGTAAAATGCCCAGTGCTAGATTGTTCAATGGAGCTGCTCCTCATGGCTATCGTTTGCCTCACCAGACCTCCCCTTACAGTTACTCCTCTACTGGATGATATGGAAAAGCCCAGCACAGAATTATTCCACCTGACAGTACCAGCACAGCATCCAGGTAAATAAAGCTCACGGCCTGGTTGAGAAATTAAGTTGGATCCCAGTCAGATCTGATCAGGGTAACCTCACTAACAAACTTACATGTCAGCATGAGCAATGCTTGGATACCATCCCTTCTCGTGGTGAATTGTAAACGAGGGTATGAGCCTGTATCATGGGGTTGACAGGATATTTGCTACTGTCTAGAGTTAGTGTACAGTCAGTTCCTTCCGTAGGCAGGCCATTGTTGAAAAATCAGCCTTGGAAACTCTCCACTGAATAATCCCTGTTAAAATGGCAAAACCAGTAGTGATGATCTTTGCAAGAAAAAAAGATCCAAAACCAAAACAACCAACAGGTTAGAGCCCTGAGTCAGATTGGAAATAGGTCAGGATGAGGTTTTTGAATCGCTTAGTTTGAATATGTTAATGTTTAGAGGGATATTTGGTGAATGCGGGTGGGAAGAAGAGCTAAAGGTAGTCCCCTTGCTTTTGTGGCAAGTCACTGATGCAGTCTCAGCCACATCTGATTTGCTTAGTTTTCTCGAACACAGGACAGCAGCTGATGTAAAACATACGTGGTGTACGAAAAATGGCTGAGAAGGCCAGGTCCTGTGACATAATGGCCTTTAAGATCAGCATGGTCAGATAGCTTGAGGTGTCTGGAGCGATGCTGTCCTGCTGTCAGAGGAGTTTGTCTGGCCTCACGAGTGCCTCTGACACAACCTGCTGTTTCATAAGCCAAGCAAGCAGAGCACAAAAGCCTTTGCAGTGAGCCAGCTGAGAGAAACTGGGACCAGATCCCATCATTGCTAGCATCTTAGAAACAGCAAAACCAAGCTTCAGGCAGAGAAAATAAGAGACATGTTTTCCAGTGGGAAAACTGAACCGGGCTATCTCATCAGTAACCCATGCGATAGGCCTAAAAGCTGGTCCTGGCTGGCGAAGTCCTGCGTATGCCGTCGGGTCACCTGAGCAGCAGACACAGCACTGCGGCGTCCGTAGGGGCTTTTCTTCTCTCTGCCATCTGTTACTTCTCAGTCCTTGTAACTGAAAGCAGGGCTGAAATAAGCTGAAAGCTTTTTTTCCTTCTAATGAGTTTGAGGGAATGTTCTCAGGGAGGGACGGAAGTAGTTTAGGTAGTCCTGAAACTTGGAACCTTTTCTGCTGAAAACACTGTTACTCTGCAGCTTTGGTGCCTCATCAAGGTAAAAGCCTTGTGGTTCCTTGTCAAGAGCAAGGAAAGGTTTAAAAAAAAAAAAAGTTACCAAAAACCAGACTAAATAATGCGAACTGGGGATGAAATCTTGTAACTGTTAATGGTTCTTCTCTTCCTGTCCTCAGTGAAAGAAGAAAAACCCCATAGTTTCTGCTATGGACCAGGAACTTAACCTATTATCACCCAGATTTATCCTTGAAATAGTTTTCAGTTATAGCCCAGTGTGACAGCACAATTAATTCCTCCCCATCTTCCAGTTCACAAATGGTCCTAGCCTGTTACAGTCTCCCGCTCT
>NW_010269619.1:3484-9970 GCF_000690775.1 Eurypyga helias
CCAGCCACCCCTTGGATCCAGTTTGAGCTCTTCTCAGGATGCCCTGTGCCGCTTCCTGGGGTGCCCACGGCTCTCAGGATGCAGCTCAGGAGGTTATTTCCATGGGTATGTGTATGTTAAACAATGTGTAAAGCATTTTCAGCTGATTTAAGTCTCGCTGTAATACTTAGTTTTTTAAATCTTTCAGCGGCTGTACCTCACTCAGTGGTTGAAACTGGTACTGGTGTTTAACTCATAGGCTGTGCATCCCAGAATTTGCAAGGTTTCAGGTTTGTCCCAGCTGATGAGTTGTGGAAGTGAAGGCCCCAACCTGAGCACTCTTTTGGCAGTGGTTTTTTCACTACTTGGGTGTCTTCTTGCTAATTAATATGTTCTGAGTTGGGAGCGTGATTTTCCCCTTATCTTTACTGTGTTGTCTTCAACCCTGGGTACCACAGCCTGAACCAAAAGTTCTGCTAAAACTTTGTCATGGCTTTCTAATTCTTTGTAATTCTAATTCTTTCTAATTCTAAAATTTAATGATTTATTAAAGGAAATTCTGGTAAACCAGCATTTGTAAGGAAACCTGCAGGCTGGCTCGATTCCAGCTTTGTCTTACCACTTAGCCAGTGGCTCTTATCTTCTGGAGAATTGGGCTGCCCAGAGCCATCTGACCAGTGTTTCATGGGTAGAGATTACCCCTGACCCTCACAACACAGCATCTCAGCACTTCAGAGGTTCCTCCATCGTGTGACGTGTCGGTGACTCCTGATCGAAATTTACTGACTTGTCTTCGTTCTGCTTCTCCTTTTTATCTGAGGAGGCACTTAGACCATGCACCTGTGCTCATCTGATCAGTAAGAATAGTCTTGCTCATTCCAACCTTGCTACCACTGAAATGTGCTATCAGTGAAGAGCTTCCCTGTGAACGGAAGAGGTGAAAGCATTCCGCAGTTGGCCCCCAGATTTGATGTGTATCCGATTGCTTGTGAAAGCACGAATCTTTCCAGCTTCCTTCCTGGTAAATAACGAACTATATATGGAACACATTATTCCTGTCTGTCAGGAGGCACTGCCTAATTGCAATGGGAAATGTAACGTTATCCCTTAACGTTTATGAAGCAATTTGCTGTAGAAATGGGGACTCTGTGATGGCTGTTCAGACAGTAAGCTGCGTTGCTTGGAAAATGCACACAATTTAAGAACTGACAAATCCAATTCTCGGGCAGAGGAGGAGCGTTGTGATATTTTGGCACTGTTTAAATATTCACTCATTTGCCTGCCCTGTCTGTGGAAATATGCTAATGGTTATTGCTGTAGCCTTTGAACTCGCGGGGCAGGTGAAGCCCAGAATGCCACGGCAGCGTCGCCAGTGATCTTGATTACAGTTGATAGATGCAAATTGCTTTGGCTTTGATATTTGTGTTTGAACCGAAATGTGTTAAGTGTGTTCAGGGCTTGTTTTAAGGATAAAAAAGAATAGAATAAACTTCGGATCAAGACAGAAGGAACGAAGCGTGACAGCAGGTTCATCATCACTGACCTGAGGAAGTGAGCATAGGCTGTATGCTTCGTAATACCAATATGAAATGCAAAGATGGTAGGGTCCCCTAAGATTTACATGCCGTTTCTTGAGCAGAAAATTTCGTGTGAATTTCAGCAAACTAGGCAAACCAGCTTGCTTATTCCGCTTAAGGTGAACAGAGAAACAAGAGGCAGCCAGCCCGGAAGTCCTAAGCACATCTAAGGAGTGAGGGGAAGCTAGGAAAATAATCTGCTAAAAATTTTGCCTTTTCGCTTTTATTTACATCCATTTTCCATCCTGCTAGACATTTCCAGAACTTGGAGAGTCTGAGCCACTCAATGGATACGCTCCATTTGGTGTTCAAGGGAGCTGGGCATTGCTGTAAAGCTGCAAGCAGCCGAATATAGAAACGTGATGCTTTTCCCTTCACCTGTCTACTTCACCTACTATCTTCACCCTTCAGACGGCTCAGCTTTTCACTGCCTTCCCTGCTTCGTCTCAGTCATGAAATGGCTTTTAGAAATGCACTTTTCGTACCCAGTAGCCAGAGGTGTTATTTCTACCAGGATAGATTTTCTGTCTTTTTTTCCCCTGTGCCTCCATGTGTTATTACAAGGCGGAGTAAGTGATATACTGTGCCACAGCTCAATGGATTAGTCACTGACCTTTTACTTGGGGGATTCTCTTTGATTTAGCCCTTGTTCAAAGTGGAAGTACAGACGCTTCCTTCATACCCTGACGGTGAATTCAGTAGCTGGCAAGTTTCTGCAGAGTGTCCACGTGTCCTTTTTTTGATCTTTGCTCTTTATTGATGGACTTGGTTTTGTTCTGGTAGGTCAGTGTTGAGATTGCTGAGCCAGGGCAAGACAAGGAAGCTGCCTTCACAGGATCCTAGCGAGCAGTCGGCTTGGACTGCCTCTGCTGGGTGAGAGAGGAAAGGGGGAGCTGGTTTGCTTTATTAATTATTTAGCCTTGCTGGGTCTATGCATTGGTTACTGACACTTTGCGCTGTCAATACCAGCCTGTACACTGTGTTGCAGATGACAAGGTAATTTTCTGCAACTGCAAGTCCTGTTAGCCAAAGGATCAAAGCCTCTTGAGGAGAAAGGGGTGCACTTTAAAGCTGTCAAATGCAATCAGAATAACCTTGCCTATCATACAGATTTTCTTCCCTTTATTGAAGGGCTAAAGACAAACTCTTGAAAGAAATGAATATAAAAGCCGTACTCTTGACTGCAGGCTCTAGTTGTGTGGCTATTGTTTTGGGATAGGGTTTTTCCCTATTGTGTAATGGAACACTGAACGGAAATGCATGGAAGAATTTACCTGTTTAACCTGAAGCCAACTGCCAAGAAGTTTGTACAGGTTCCCTGTGGGATTTGAAAGCAAGGAAGGAAGGCTGTAGTTTAGAACTTGTTGCCAGGAGATGGGTACCTGCCACTAAAATACTTGCTGTTGCTCCAGAGCATCTCTCCTCAGATGCACAGGACAACTTGGTCCTGGTCTTCATTCTTAGTGTCTTGCTCAACTCTTAAGTTTTTCATCACTAGATATCAAACTGCTTTCATTGTTTTGGTTAGCTGGAAAACAGAGGTACCAAGAAAGTTCCTGAGGAGCCCTTTAGGCACAGTGGAAGCCAGCGGTGTTGTGCTGTTGTCTAGGGCCGTTTGCACAAGGTGTCTTAGGGAATGGTCCCGGTGTTGGAAGAGAGTGCAGTGTTGAACCTTGCCCATCTCAGGGCTCTGTCAGGTGCTTGGAGCACCATTCTGTCAGATGTCCCACCCCACCTGTCCTGTCTGCTGCCTGCGGGACTGTGCTGCCCTTCACCTTCTTGCTGCTGCCAGGATGAAGCTCCCCTCTGCAGATCAGAGGACTTGTATCAGGGTGGCTCTGCAGTCTCTCTGTTACTTTGCGTGGCCGGATGGAGAGATTAGTACATTATTTCAAGAGGAAGAAAAGTGTGGAGTGCAGAGCAAGTGCTGTGTTTACATGTTTCTCATCAGTTTAAGTCTTGATCCAGTGTCTTGAGGTTCAGAAGGGCCTGGTAGCTTACCTACTTGTGTGTTGAGTATCTCACACCATATTCTAAGAGGCACAGAATTCAGTCAATCCTGGTTAGGAAAAGAGCACTGTCAGACACAGAGGCTGGCACAGGGGCTGGTTTGGGCTCCTGACTTCCTTGTAATGTCAGTTTGGGACACTGGAACTAGGAACAAATGCAGCAATGTCTGCAGAAGTCTTAAGGAGCAGGTGTCTGTTTCCTGTGGAAACACGGCATAAACTGATGCAAGTTTCCTGGCCTTTTCCTCGGGATGGTTTGTGATTCGTAGATGTAGAACATCAATGTATTTCTGTGGCTGTCCAATATATTTTTAAATTAGCCGTATATAGAGAGTGACATTCGCAAAAGCTTTTTGGGAATTAAAAATACAACTCTCATTGCTTTGCTAAGTCATATAGGCATTTTGCAAATAGCTCCCAAAATAATTTCAGAACATCTCTTCCAAGGCTTATGTGCATCCTGGGAATAGGTTGTGGCGCATTTGTGTTACACGCACAATATTTAATTCCAAATTCGTCCTGGTTATGACCTGTCATGTGACTCAGCAGTATCTTTTAGAGATGGTGTTTTTGTGGTGGCCTAGGGTGGTTCAGGTCTTACTATATGATACAGAGGGACCCTGAGAAACTTTTTAGCCTCTCCTTTGCCCGGTTGTTAGCAGCTTTGAACATGTAAGAACTAAGAAACACATACAGGAGTGGAGGAATACAGCTTTCTGAATTATGCTAATTGATGAAAAGGCAGCAGAAAAGACAAGAGTCATCACTGGTATGAATTTCAGATCCTTTGGGGAGTTGCTGACGCTGACTCATCTTCATTCTGTCAGGGAGATAACAAATACATATCAGCTTCTGATGTACTAGGCAGAATGATGACAGACACAGGAAAGAGAAGTTAAATACACGATTTTGCTCATTTTGAAGAGGAACTGCTGACAGTTTGATTTGTAGACTCTGCTACTTGAAGTCTGAGGATTAGGAACACGCTTGGAAGGTGGAAGGAGGTGAACAGAGGGCAGACCTGACCATCGGGTGAATTAATGGAGGACAGTCCATCATGTCACTAATGATGGCAATGACACTTCATTATGCTGCTGTTGTATCCGATGGTTGATGCTGACGGAGAGAGGAGATGCTCTCTTACTGCATCAGTGTAACCTGCTGTGCCACCGTGTCGTTCCTACTTCCGTGGCATCTCACTACTCTCGAGAATAGATTTTTCTTGTGTGTTATTTATCCTTTCTTAACTGTTTTTTACTTTTTACCATTGTGGCTTAAGTAAATGCAGGTGTCAAAGGGTAATAAAAAATAAAAGGCAGGGCTCAGCACAACTGAAAGTACCCTTGGTGAACTGGGACAAGCGAGAGGAAAACCCAAGTCCCTGTCAGCTGGCAAACAGCACAGACTGTGAAGCTCAGTGCGAATTCCTGCACCTAAGGGAGAATTTGCATTGCATCGCAGCGTGCCGTATTGGAAAGCTGAGTTGTGTCCCCCTCCGCAGCTTCTCTGACAAGTCGCGGTGGCTGCTTTTGCAAGCCTGGACAGCAAATACCTGGTGCTGGGTGGGGAAATACGGCAGCTGACTTACCTACAAGACAGTAATGATGACAAATGCATCTCAGTTAAGTTGCTAGAAATCTGCAGGCACCAGAAACATCCCTTCCACGGGCATCCACATGCGAACCTGTTACACAGTTAAGGCAGAGTCAATGCCTTGGTGACCGCAAGCAAGGTGGAGGAAACAGAAACAAGGAGGTGACAGTGGGTACGGTCCTAGCTGTCAGTGTCCTTTTGTTATCTCCCTCTTGGTAATGTGTTCTATTTGAAATAGTACTTAAGTTACAGGTTTACCCATGCTTCTTGCTCTCCGTGCTTTTGGCTCTCTTCAGGAGTTAGTTCTTAAATAGAACTTTTTCCTTTTTAAGTAGGACTCCTGGTTAATGGTGCTTTATGGTAATTAATAGTAAATTAATAGTGTTTACCTCGGCAGGCACAACTTTTTGCTCCCTGAAGATATTTCAGGTAGGAGAGCTTAGATAAGCAACAGGTGAAGGACAGTTATCTCAAAAAAAACCCCAGAAAGAATCATTTAGAAGACTCTCAAATCCTGAAACGGCATTCATCTGAGGAGCTGGCTGTAATCTAGAGGAGCCTGATGCGTCTCCTGTTCAGTGAACTCCTGCTTGGTGTTGTCCCATGTCCTCACGCAGGCTTCCGCAGTGCTGCTGAGGAGGCTGTTACCGTTCACTGTCCTCTTGGAGCAGTGCAGTCTCAGCCTGGGAAAAAAGGCACTAGTATCTGCCACTGCTGGCTGAAGGATATTCCAGGGTCAGCAGCCTCGCCCCATCTCTTGTGCAAGAGCTGGGATGTTTCTTAGGAGGCGAGTAGTGTTGTCTTTAAAACACAGCTCTCATACATGTCAGCCTTTGAGATCTGTGTGAAAATTCTCCAATCCTGGTATGTTAGAAAATTTGGCTTGCCTGACAGGTTATGTAAACTTGGTTTCTTATTTCACAGCTTCAGATCTGTCACCAGTGGAACTTTTTTAAGGCAGTGAACTCACCCCCATGAATTTTTTTGCATAGATTTGATAAGGCAGAACTCACAAGGCATTAACTCCCAAATAGTGATATTTATTCCCTTAAATATTTTTCTTCGTTTGTGTCTGAGAGGAGGAAAAGGGCTATTCCAGCTCTGGTTGTGTAGGATGAGAATGCCAACAGCTGGTGTGGAGCATTCTTCTGTGCAGTGAATTTAGCTGCCTGGGGATGGTGCCCAGTGCGGTGCAGGCACACAGCAGAAGGTCTGAGTTGGAGTCCAAGTCCCTTATCCGCATGTCCTTCAAAGACTCACTATTCTGTAGGAGTAGTAATCCCATGGATTACAAGATTTGGGATTTGCAGTCCCAAATACAAGTACAG
>NW_010269620.1:0-8223 GCF_000690775.1 Eurypyga helias
ATTCTGTGATTCTATGATTCCCTGGCATATAAATCCAGCTCCATAAATGAAGCTGTAATCCTACCTTAGCATCACCCTGCACTACGTGCTCTTGTGGATGAGGCAGGAAAACCACCAACCAGTTCCCTACAAAAAGGTACACGAGGGAGGGGGATGGCAGTAGATTGTCAGATATGCCAAAAGCTTCAGCTCTGGGCTTAAATGTCCCTGTTCTGTTGAAATTCCACTAAAGGACCTTGGCCCTTTGCTGAAGTTGTTGCAAAGTGCATTGAAGTCTAAAAGTGGGAATGCTTGGAGAAATACATGGCTTTTCCGTGTCAGTTCTCCTTCCTGTGGCACACAGAGCCGGTGTACCTCACCCAGCCCGTCCCCTCCTGCATCCCCTCTCCCTGCCTTCCCCCGCTCCCTGCGGCAGAAGCAGGCACCAGCGGACGATGAAAGCAGCCATAAAGATGGCATTATTTGCACATTAAATCCTCACAGAAATACTAATAAAATGTAACGATTAACGTTCAAAACCCGAGCCTGCTCATGCAACTGCCCAGTGACTTAGACCATGAATATGTAGCAGGATGGGTGGCCAGGATTTTGGCAGACTCTGATCATTTCATTGGCACATCTGGAGCCCCTACAACACATCTGGGCTTCTGCAGGGGTTTAATTTGCAGGGAGCTGCAGGAATCCGAGTTTTAGGGGGAAATCATGAGGAGTAGATTCACAATGAAAGCGTATTTTCCTTGCTTGAAAAACAGACGTTCTACTTCAAAACATTTTGTTTCCAAGTGGCTTTGCTCCTTGCAAAGTTTATCTGAGCTGAATTAAAAGGCGAAATCTCCTCTGAGTGAAAATTCAGAATATTTGGTTTAAAATATCAAAATTAATCATGCAGTATCTCCAAATTTCTCCTCTCTCTTGCCCAATACTGTTTATGCAACTCTTACCACATTCACAGGTTCAGTCACCCTAAACCTGCATGTGAAAAACTCTTTTAATCTGTTTCTCTTTTTTTTCCTGTACCCACGGCACTTTCTGTGTTCTAGCCCTAGCTTGTCATAAACAGAATACTTGTAAAGATTTCTAATTTATAAATGTTGGGCCTTTTTTTCTGGTTAAAAGCATTTTTCTCCTGTTCAGTCATTCGTCTTTAATTTTACGGTGCTTACCTTACCTGAAACTTTCACCAGGTACCTCATTGCCTTCCCAGAACTAAAGGCTTATCCATAGGTGTTTGGCTCAGCTCAGCCTGCAATGAGCTTCCTGCTGGTGGATGTGCACGGTGTCCACCTGTCTTGCCTCGGTCTGTCTGTCCTCTGCTTCCCTTCAGCCCAGCACAGCTCACGCTGCCCAAAAAAGGGCTTTGCCGGGTCCCTGATACTCGTTCCACTCCAGTAAAATGCTCTTTTGAAAAATACGACTGCACTAAGCAGGGAGAATACCAGCAGATTCTTCAGGTATAGACAAGGCTGGTAGAAAAATGGAAACTCAATCAATTTGGGATTAGGCAGCAATATGCATTTACTTGGATGACTGCAGCAGTAGATTATTTGAGGCAGAAAACCCTATCAGTGCCGAGGCAATATCCACCGCATTACCCACCTTAAACGGTGAGATCCCGCTGATCCGTGTTGCGGGTTTCGATGCCTCTGGGAAGGCAGGAGTGCAGAAGAGAATTTAAAGGGGCATTCCTCTAGGCAGAAATGCTGTGCTCCTTCTTACAATGACCTGAGGACCAAGGAGTTTCCCAGTATTGGTGGAAGAGAAGCCACTGGAAAAGCGAGCACGCCGCACGTGTCACGCCTCTGGGCTGTGCCGAGTCTGAAATAGAGGGGGCCGATGCCTTTATCCAGGTTGGGTGGTTGGGCTCGTTGGGTTCTCCCCAACGAGTGGGTGTTGTACCCTCCTGTGGGGCTGAAAGGTTTCTCTCCACTGGGTGCCATGAGCGGTTCCTGCCCTGTGTGCCACCTCCCGACTTCGGCTGGAGCCCCACGACTTCCTCCTAAGGTACAGCGCGGTGAGACGGGCACGCCGCCTCTGCGGTGCCTTTGGTGTGTTTGACCTGCTAATATCTACTCACGCAGCTGAATTTCAGCTTGGGAAGTAACAAAAAGGGGAATTGCATTAGTGTGAGGCTGGAAAAGGTGTGATTCCCAGGTTCTTCCCTCTGGCACTGCCCTGCCTGCCTACCAAAATGCACTCGGGAAAGTTTCAGGCTGGAGGCTAAAGGACAAGTTCAATCCAGCCCACACGGTATCCTGCAGATGGAATGATGATCACTGCAGTGTAAAATGATATAAAACAAGTGCATGTGCAGCTCAGCAAAGAGCCTTTATCAATCCCCAGGTTTTCTTCATCAGTTTTATAAAATAGAATAAAAAAAAAGTCTTCTCATGCCTATATAATGAACAACGATGTCATACATGTCTTTGTGTGGGGTGTGAGAGAGGTATTTCTGAAATGTTTTCCTGACAGGTGATAAACTGCCAACACCCGATCCGTGATGGACTATTTTAGCACATACTCATTCTCCGCGAATGAGACTTAAAACAGAAGTATTGATTCCTGTCTCAGGACAGACTTTAGGCTCTGAATGATTATACTGACACTCGTCTCAGGGGGAAACGTAGTAAAAACCAAGCCTTTGCCTCCCCCTGTCAGTGGTGACCCCTTCTCAAAGGTTTCCAGAGGAGGCAGGGTACAGGAAAGCTGCTTGGATTCGCATCGGCAAATCCAAAGATCAGCACTTCGAGGCATAATTTAACATCACTCTGTTTTCACGAAGGATTACCGATCCCTGGCACTTTTATGGTCCCCAATCTGGTCAGAAACTCTAGCAGCTCCTGCTAAATGCCGAGAGTCACCAGCTTAGCAAGAACTAGTCTTACGGTGCCTCCTTGCTTCCCAGCGTCTCTTAACCGGTCTCACATCACTGCAGTGCCCCGTAACGGTCTTTCCCAGTAATTTAGTGGTGTTTTAGAGAGAAGGCTGACCCCTTGTTGGCCTTCAGCCAGACCACCTCTGCGGAAGGCGAGCGTGGTGGGCAGGGGAGGGAGGAGCTGTGGGGTTCGGGGTTACCTGGCTGCCGCAGAGGTCGGTCTGGGTGCGTGATGAGGTGGGGTGCCACGCTGTGTTCCCACACCACTGCGACTCTGAACCACCAGTGTGAGCGCAGGGGTACCCCTTATTTTTCTCAATGCCATTTCTCGCATGGGGTGGGCTTCCTCTCTCCGCCCGACCTGCTGTGGTGGTGGGTTGCTGCCGTGGTTCTGTTTGAGTGGAGAAATACATGTAGGATATTCATTAAATGGTTAATAGAGGTGTTGCTGTGGTGGGAAGCCACAAGCAGTAGCACCTGATTTTTAGACTTAAAACCACCGGTGATCGTTTTCATCCTTAATCGCTTCAGAAAGCATCTCCCAGGCTGTGGCTCCCGGAGAGGGCAGCGATCTGGATGGGCACGATCCAGCACAGTCACCAGTGACGGGCATCCCCTCCAGCTCCCTCTGCAGTCACTGCAGAAAAGTGAGTGCTTGGTGGTGGTGCACAAGGGCAGGAACCAAATAAAAGCACTCGGAATTACCTGCTGACAAGTGCACCCCCGGGCAGGGGTCTGCCGCACCATCCAGGCAAACCTAACAGCCCCTCTGGGGACCACCAGCCTGCGGTCACGGTGTGTCCCTGACCGGTGTGGTGCTTGGCAAATAAATTAAATAACACCCTAAAAGGCTTCTCTGCGCTTGGAAGTTCGCCAGCGCACCAGTGATGGACTAATTATTCCCAAAAAGTTATTCCAATGGAGGCCCCCTGTGGAAATTTATTCCAGATTGTAATGATTATTTTTTCATATTTAGCTCAATCCACCTCCAGATGGGGAAAAATTAATGATTTCAGATTGAGAGAGTTCATGCAGGTGTATACCGGGATAACTCTTAGGGAACAATTATTCCAACAATTATTCCAGCACATCTATTTTGAGAAATTTCCCAGTGCATGAGCACACCCAAACCTCGCTGCCTTCACAGGGATCGTTAAAGAAACCAGCTCTGCATTTCCAAGGGTTGGGTCATAAGGGACAAAACAAATGCAACTTTTAAACTTTTTGCTCTCAGTGGAAGAATGAGATGAAAATGAAAAGATTAAAATCAGGATGTGAAAAAGATAAGAAAAAAAAAAAACGAAGCCGAACAGATTTCTAGGGACAGAAGAATTTTTATCACCACATTTAAAAATTAATCAATATTGTCAATGTTTTACATTTCCAAGGAAAATACCTTTTTCCAATATCTCTCATTCAATGAGTTTCAAGCAAGATGTAATTAATATAATAAATTATCTTTGGTATGAACCTGATGTTTGTTCAGTCAGTGCTCACAGATATGCTCTTGTCATTAGAAGCTCTTTATTCCCAGCACAGAACAATGTCAAACGTTCATTTATATGGGAAAATCCTACAGAGTTTTTATAATCTGTAGTCAGTTTTATAGTTGGTTAATCAATAAGTGTGAATGCAATTTTGGCCATACTATGATGTAAAATATAAGTTAAAAAATGGCATGTTTATGGGTTTGCAAAAATGTTTTTTCAATTAAAACCCTGGAAAAAATTAGAGATGTCTTTTATGGGCAGTGTTTTAAAACCTGAATTCAAATTCGGTTGAGCGAGTCCAGAGGAGGCCACAAAAATGCTCCGAGGGCTGGAGCCCCTCTGTCATGGGGACAGGCTGGGAGAGTTGGGGTGTTCAGCCTGGAGAAGGGAAGCTCCAGGGAGACCTCAGAGCCCCTTCCAGTGCCTGGGGGGCTACAAGAGAGCTGGGGGGGCTTTTCCCAAGGGTGGGGAGTGACAGGACAAGGGGTAACAGGTTTAAACAGTAAGAGGAAGATTGAGATGGAACAGCAGGAAGAAGTTCTTCCTGGAGAGGGTGGTGAGGCACTGGGACAGGTTGCCCAGAGAAGCTGTGGATGCCCCATCCCTGGAAGTGTCCAAGGCCAGGCTGGATGAGGCTTGAGGCAACCTGGTCTAGCGGAAGGTGTCCCTGCCCATGGCAGGGGGTGGGAGTGTGGGGCGGTGGAGCTCCCTTCCAACCCAAACCATTCTATGGTTCTATGATTCTATGAAAATTTTCTAGAGGACTTAAACCCTTCTGCTTTATTCTAGACTGTTGCTCATGGAATTTCAAAAGTAAGTCTTGGACGTCTACAGATCATCCATTCTGGTTCTTCATTTTATTAACGAGAATAGAAACAGAACAGAACAGACTAGACTAGACTAGACTAGTGACCTGCAGGTGCTGTTGTGGTGGGGATGCCCTGCCATAGACAATGCCCAGGGGTGGGCAAGCAGAGAGGGTCTGGCCCATGCCCCCTCGCCCCGTCAGTGCCCGAGACCTGTGTAGAACACAACTCCCTTGGGGTGGTTTTGCACTGACCGTAGTCCATGCTACGGTTTGCTACCACTGCAGGGTTTGGTAAAGACTGCTCTCCTGCACAGCTGAATCCCAGCCCCGGCTCGTATAGACCTCTCTCTGCATTTAAACATACACATTGTTTTTTCCTGGCAATGACAATATTTTATTCCTTTGGCATTCACAGGCTGATTTTACCCTTTGATGCATTTTCAGACTGGGCCCATGATGTGTATTGTGCACGTGCAAGCTTGTCTCCTCTAAGACGTCACAGTAGAGAGGATGCTTTCCCGCAATCACATCTCACCTTGAGTTTTCTGAGGTCAAATCCAGCAGCAATGCCCACAGTGCCATTCGCTGACAGGGTCTGTTCTCATCCGTCCGAGAGGTGAATCCATCCCTAAATGAGGGAGTGTGAAGAGATTTTGTGAGAGCATTTTATTAACGATTCTCCAGATTTCTTGTTCTTTTCAATTTTATGCCTGCAGTTCATGACCAGGAAAGTTATGGGGCAATAACTATGGAATTATTAAAAATGAAATGAGCTTGTGCTGTGGACTTATTTTACAGTACAGCTTAGGGACAGGAGAACCTTATAACTTTATCAAGTTATAGGCTTTAAAGCACTTCGGAACTTTTCTGGAAAATTTACCCTTTCATAAAAGGAAAGAAGGGAGTGGAAAAAGGTTCTTTACAGAATCATGAGTTTCTTTACAGAAACAGCTGGCATGTCCCAGCTGTTTAAAGAGGAAGGAAAGAATTGAAGAGGAACAGGAGAAGAAAGGTGTTGTCTGGAAGGGGAGCAAGGTTAGTCCCTTTCTCGTCTCTTTGACGATGGGTGTTGTGCTGCTGTTACAGCAGGACCTTGGACATTTTCCAGCTGGATGTTGGCAATGAAAAGCCCTTAGAGATGGCAGGCTCTCCGGTCATCCACCTGATGCTGTAGGACTGCTCTGCGACAATTTGCAACAGCTAAATGCCTTAAATTTTTCTTTATCACCCCGGTTTTCATTCCCAATTCCCGTACCCCCCTTGAGCTCTCTGTACCATCAGACGATGTTATCTAAATTTTCACCTTTGATTTCCACACTAGTATTTCTCAACTTTCTTTGCTGCCTTTTCTTTTGATTCATCTCTGAAATGGATCACCATTCACCACGGGGAACGGGCTCATTCGGCTTTTATCAGTACTAAAAGAGACTTTGGCTAATGTATGTGTTTTGGTGCCCAATCCTGCTTCCACACCTTGCTGGCTTCAGGGGGAGCTGTGCCACTGTTGGTGGGACACTGCTCTCTGGTGGCACCTAAATTCTGTAACAACACAAAATATAAAGGATTGAACTATGGAGTTTCCTGAAGAACCAAAAATTATTTGGTGGTGTTTCCTCCCCCCCGCCCCCCCCAGTTTCTATCTCTGGGTTTGTTCTTTCAATATCAGGATCACAGAATCACAGACTGATTTGGGTGGGAAGGGACCTTAAAGCCCCCCCCAGCCCCACCCCCTGCCATGGGCAGGGACACCTTCCATAGACCAGGTTGCTCCAAGCCTCATCCAGCCTGGCCTTGGACACTTCCAGGGATGGGGGCTCCACAGCTTCTCTGGGCAACCTGTTCCAGTTCCTCATCCCCACCCTCTGCGGGAAGAATTCCTTCCTGATGTCCCATCTCCATCGCCCTCTTTCAGTTTAAACCCGTTAACCCTTTTTCTATCACTACAGGCCCTTGTAAAAAGTTTCCCCCCAGCTTTGTTGTAGCCCCCTTCAGGCACTGGAAAGCTGCTTACAGGGAGGAGATCAAGGCTACTCTCACCAGTAGAAAGGGAACAGGGATACAAAGGTTTAACAACTACATTTTTACCAAATACACACGTTGACTTTTGCTCATAAAGTTCTGAATCTAAAACACTGACTAATTCATTGGGAGTGTGGCATGCACAAGGCTTAACAAGTCTGTAAGTGGTGTCCAAAACACCATTCATTAGACACTCGAAATTGGCAGTTGTTCTTGGAAACTGTGACTCAGGTCAGCTGCCTCAGCTCACCTTGGAGGGCTGCAGATCTGAATTGTTGACTACTTGCACATCTGCTCTTCTTTTCAGGCGCTAAAATATATCCTTTTATCTGTTAGCATTCACTACTATCAGCACTGGAAGAAAACCTTGCTTTGAATGATTTATTTATATACATTTGTTCTTATTATTTGTGTGACTGGGTCTGAAATATTCCTCCCAACAGCAAGAGCAGTTTACACAGCAGCTTCCAGACTTGGATGATGTTTTGATGGACAGCCAAACAGTTATTTTCAAAAGACGGTCTGAATCGGGAGTTATAAAGTGATGAGCATCACCGTTTGCAGTTAGGGGAAGAGAGATATGCATTTTCTTTCCCAGAAAACAAGCCCTGGGAGAAGGAAGATTTGAGCTGAACTAGTATAAGGTTTTGTTTTTTTTTTAAAGAAGACTAAACAAACCAAATCAAACCCCAAAAAAAAGAAAGAAAAAAAAAAGAATAAAGAGTAAAGAAAGGAAAAAACCCCAACCAACGTAAATAGGCCCAGAAAAAACAGAAGTGCCGGACCCAAAAGCAGGGGTGTGTATGAAAGGATTAGAAGAAATGGTGGAAGCACAAAGCAATTTTCATGTAGAAAAGGAGGAGCTGTAGGCAGTGAAAAGCAGAGATTGGGAAAGCCCCCTGATGGTCAATGGCTGGTTTTAAAATGGCAGTGATCAGTTTGGGCAAAAGGTCTTGGAAACAGGATGTAAATTTGGAAAGAAGAGAAGCAGAGAGTTACTCCAGGCAGGTCTCAGAGCTCCTGGTCTTCTGCAA
>NW_010269620.1:8269-9078 GCF_000690775.1 Eurypyga helias
TAGGTGGTAGTGGCTGATAAGATAGCAGGCAAGAAGCTATTTTCTGATTCAAAGATTGTTTATCTCCCCTGACAGTTTTCGTGGCAGTTTTAGAAGTTTTAACAAGGCGTTTGGCATGGCTGTTAGAATTTGGATTGTCGAGGGGCAGATAGAGCGTATCAAACACTACAAATCTGAAATAACTGCTTGCATTTGTGAACGCTGGTACCCATTGTCGGGCCTCTATTCTGAACAAATGCATTTATTCTGAGAAAGCTGTGGGAATGGGTGAAGATGGTACGGTGGGGAGAGGAGCCATACCCAAATGATACCGGGGCGTCCTTCCTCCGGGCTGCTGCATGCTTTGTGCTTATTTAGATACGACCACGGGGATTCGACTCTTCTGGCCAAGTCTTTGTGTTGATTGGAAAGTGAGAATGGTCGAACAAAAAGTAAAAAAAAGTCAATACGTGTCAGTGATGGAAGGTTGTAGACTCAGTGGGGGAATGGATTAATACCCCGCAGAATGAACGGGTCTGATGTGGAAGACCAAGACAGCTTGAGAAATTAGCAGCTGTCGGTCACCTGTAGAGTAAATAGTAGTGTTGGCAAACAGAATTGGGATAAATGCTGCAGACAGTAATAAAGGCTCTGCAGCAGGACTCTCCGGGGGAGGGGTCCCGCTCTGGTGTGTGTATGTGTGTTTATAGCAGCAGAATTGTCCTCACCCTTATTTTCTACGCTATCCCTTAAACCACGGTGTCCCTTTACGTTATTTTCTGTATTGGAAATGATATTCACTACCTCCTTTGGCAGAAATACTGCTGTCT
>NW_010269621.1:0-9323 GCF_000690775.1 Eurypyga helias
CGGGGAGCGGGAGGGTGGAAGAACGGTGGGACTTCGCTGCGGGCGCTCGCCCCGGAGAGCCCCGCGCTGAAGGGGAGCCGCTCCTCACCGGGCGCTTGCCGCCCGCCCCGCGTTACCGCGCGGTGGTTTCGGGGGAAGCAGCTCTGCGGCGGGGCCCCCCGACAAAAAAGGAGAGGAGAACACAACGCGGTGGCTTGGGCGAGCTTGGGCCGTGGAAGGTCTGCGGCGTTAAGTGGAGGTGTATCTGTAGCTCTGTGGGACTGACCTGTAACGCCAAAAGTGGAGGTTCTAAGATGGTAATTACTATTCTAGCATATTTATCTTTCAATTATCTTTCCGTTCTCTCGCAAAGTACTGTTAGCGCTGGCACTGTCAGCCTCTCCTGCAGAACCCTTCTCTCCACCCCCACGCTGAAATCAGGGGAGTTACGAGCGATCAGCACCTTGCGGGAGTAGGGCTCTCGTGTTTCCTTACCATCTTTGATACTCGTTCTTGCTTTTTTTCCTCAAAGGTCACGTGCATTTTGCACCTAGACCCACTGGCCATGTCTCTAGGTAAGATAAAGTTGCCCCCCGTCTTAACTGAAGGTGTCAGTACCAGCCTCTCATCACCTCACACCTTGTACGGCTGCCCTGAAGCTGGAAGCGTTAGGGTTAGTGTACCTGAACTTGTGTTAATGCAATTAGTTGAATATCAAGAAGAGCAAAGCCATGATTGCTCAGGCTTTGATGTGGGCGAATTTCACCTGAATAAATTGCAAGAGGCTGAAGTAAACTTCTACCGAAGCATTTGCCACCATGACCCCAATGACACCAGCTCCATGCTATCGAGATGAGAATTAGGTCATTACCAAGCTGAGAAGTAGGCACTGAAAACCTACTATCAACCCAAAATAATACCTCTGCAGGTACTTTCTGTGTCTGGGTCAGAGACTGATGAACTTCAGTGCTTCTTCCGCTGGATTTCTAAGATGGGTATCAACATGAGTACGATTGGCACTAATTTCTCCATAGCTTTCTTTGAAAATCGCTGTCACGTCTAGAAGACAGCTTCCATTTTACTATCAGAAGAAGATAAATAAAAATAAACCAGCTTTGCGGCACTATAAAACTTCTTATATGCAAGAAATGCTATTTCGAAGCTGTCACCGACTCCCTTTTTTAGTATTAACATTTTCCTGGTTTGGGGAGTGGGAATTGATTCTTCTGTTGAAGCAACCAGAAGAGCAAATTGTCATCATGGTGTCCCCAGACTTGGATCAAAGCTGTTCGGTTTCTAGGGCGATTAACAGAATGGAAATATGGAGTCATGAATTCCCTAAGTCCACAGTGTCTCTCCAGGCAGTAGTGTATTCCCATCTTCCTAACACTATTTAGGCTGAAGAGTTAGAAAAATCTGCTGCAGGAAATCTTTCAGCAGTAGCAGAGCATAGCTAAAAACAGCTAAAGTTTAAAATCCTACAAGGACTGAGGCACTTAAACACTGTTTGAGTCAGCGAAAGGATGGAATCTTCCCTAACAATCCTAATGCCTTTGAGATCCCATTCTAAGTGATTTATTTTAGTGGCTATTTTCCATTTCCAACCCACAGATGACTTCCTATTCAACTGGTAGGCTTTTTGATACCCACTCATCACAAAATTCTTACCAGTCTTTGCACCGAAGAAACAGGACAACCAGGGTCCCAATATCCTAGGCAGCATAAAAATACTAGGGTCAGCCTCAAAATGTTTACAGAACATCACAACCTAGGCAATATATATAAAAAAGGGTAACGGGACAAGGGGTAACGGGTTTAAATTGAAAGTGGGGAGGTTTAGATTAGATAAAATATTAGTCCCGGAGAGGGTGGTGAGGCACTGGAACAGGTTGCCCAGAGAAGCTGTGGATGCCCCATCCCTGGAAGTGTTCAAGGCCAGGCTGGATGTGGCTTTGAGCAACCTGGTCTAGTGAAGGTGTCCCTGCCCATGTCAGGGGGGTTGGAACTAGATGGGCTTTAAGGTCCCTTCCAACCCAAACCATTCTATGATTCCAAAAAAACCCCACAAACCCCTCTATTGCCTGTGAATGCCCGTATGACTCATGGAAAAGGGTAAATGGTATTTCTGGTTGTTGTGAGCTGTTAGCAAAAGGTGTCTTGCCGCATTAGCAGTCAGCATCGGTTCTGTTAAAGGCACTTCCACCCGAGGTGATGCGGTTTCTGGCTGCAAGCATTGTGTATTGCTATTCTCCCTACTGGTAAATGCTGAAGGGCTGGCGTTAGGTGACTAAATACAGCGTCACACTGTGATTTCTCATGGAAGCGTGGCATGTCCCAATTACTAAAAGGAAACAGAACAGGTACTACCAGATATGGGAAGTACAACTGAATAACTAAGTGCAAAGGGGACCTTTCACGCCTTTGTTTTTCAGCTGTGCAAAATGTAAGGTTCATCCGGAAGGGCGTGCCGAGAAATCAAGTCTTGCTGTTGTAAGAGGCTGGTGGTGAGTAAATCCTCAAAAGCAAGAAGTTGCTTGTGGTGCTTACTCAGCGTGGATATCGTCAGTGCTCTGCCATGGATTCAGAGTTGGGCAAACCTGTAAAATACTTACTGTTGTAAAAGGTCTTGGGACCAAATCCCGTTCTGTTCAAGAGTGTCTTGCCTGTGGTTGTTGTGTAGAAATTAAAACTGCTTCATAGAGCAGCCTCAAACTGGGAACTGCTGTTCACCCAGTGGGCAGACATCTCAGAGAATTTTAACTTTTTGAAAACATCCAGTTCAAAAGCCCTGTCACGCAAACTCATTCATGCCAGCACAATTCCATACGCCAGTTTTATGGCTGCTCTGCAACAAAGCTGGGAGGGTTTGTGCTCGGTTCTGTCTCACCGATTTCTCCAGAACAGACCACATGTGAAAAAAATATGCAAAGCAACAGCCTTCCTTTGTTCCTTTAGAACCAGGTAAAGTTAAGGAACAAGAAACGGAAGCTTCCCTCATGCTTCTTACACCTGTAGATGTGGGAAATCATTCTCATCTGGCTTACAGTTCTGTTTGGAAGCTTCAGCAATTTTGCAATCAATACAACTCTAAAATTAATGCTTTTTAAGAACTGGATGGGAACACATAGATTGAGTTTTCATTCATCAGATGCCAAGTATGATGCAGTTTTCAGAGACTGCCAAACCGAGCTTCGTTTGAATCGGCTGCGCAGCTCCTGATCCATCTTGAGGTCAGAAATTCTGTCATAAACACGAAGACATTTCAATATATTTTTTCTCTAGTTAACCAAAGATTTGCATACTGTGAAGATGCAGCAGCGGCATGTCGTCGAATGCTGGCTGACCGACACTTCCTGCTTTCATTTCCCATCACTGCCATTTCAGGTAGTTCCGGCTCGCACAAGCAAGAGCGCAAGCGCAGCAAGTGATGGATAATCCCTGTTACCATCCATCAGGAAGGAGAGCCTTAGCTCAGAGATCAGACATTGATCTTTTTCTGCCTTGCTTTACAGATTTGTATGTATGGTGAAGTAACTAATGTGTGTTTTATGGCACAGGGAAAGGGAACAGCAAATAAATTCAGGTTTCTGCTGACTTATAGCGAAGAGCAGGATGATTTGATGAAAAACACCAATACCTCACAAGAAAAAGATAATGTTTTTGACAAATGGAGAATACGATGTGCTTCTACTTCAAATTCATCACAAATTAAATTTGTTCTCACAAAACTATTTGCCTTTTGCATGTGTTTGACAGCTGTCCATTTCCAGCGCAGCCACCACCTGCATGGGTATTCCTATTGGCAGTGGAAGGCCTGAGCCTCAAACCATTTGAATAGGGTTGGGGTGAACCAGGAACAGCTGGAGAGTGTGCCATTTCATTCTCCCAAAGGCTGCCTCCTCCTGTAGGAACTTAAACCCAATAAAGGATGAGGAAAGTGAAGCCAGGTCTGTAACTACCATCACCGTCAGGCTTTCTGTTACCACTGGGTAAGAATAGACTTACATGGTTTAAAGTTCCCCTCCACGAGACAGCAAGAAAATGAAGAGCAGGAAGGGCAGAGGAAGGTAGCGCGAGACTTTCCAGGACATTGGAATTGATACTGCCGAAACATGATGGTGGATGAAAAGCTGGACATGAGCCGGCAGTGTGCGCTGGCAGCCCAGAAAGCCAACCGTATCCTGGGCTGTATCCAGAGAAGTGTGGCCAGCAGGTCGAGGGAGGGGATTCTGCCCCTGTACTCTGCTCTTGTGAGACCCCACCTGGAGTGCTGCGTCCAGCTGTGGAACCCTCAATATCAGAAGGTTATCGACCGGTTGGAGAGAGTCCAGAGGAGGTCACGAAGATGCTCAGAGGGCTGGAGCACCTCTGCTACAATGAAAGGCTGAGAGAGTTGGGCTTGTTCAGCCTGGAGAAGAGAAGGCTCTGGGGAGACCTTATTGCACCTTCCAGTACCTGAAGGGGCTACAAGGAAGCTGAGGGGGAACTTTTTACAAGGGCCTGTCGTGATAGGACAAGGGGTAACGGGTTTAAATTAAAATCAGGGAGGTTTAGATTAGATGTCAGGAAGAAATTCTTCACAGAGAGGGTGGTGAGGCACTGGAACAGGTTGCCCAGAGAAGCTGTGGATGCCCCATCCCTGGAAGTGTCCAAGGCCAGGCTGGATGAGGCTTTGAGCAACCTGGTCTAGTGGAAGGTGTCCCTGCCCATGGCAGGGGGGTTGGAACTGGATGATCTTGAAGGTCCCTTCCAACCCAAACCATTCTATGATTCTATATTGCGTGTGACTGGAATGTTTCTGTCACTGTCTACAAGCTGTTTAGGGAAGACAAAATGAGGAATGAGGTGTGAAGGAGTAAGACTACACAAACTAAAAATACTGCTTTGTGTATTAATATCTCAGAATTGCAAATCTTAAGTGTCCATAAATAATTGCTAACAAAGCATCCATGGTACTTCTGGTATGGCTTTAACTCCTCACTAAATCATACCGGAGATGGAAACAATGTTTTTATTATGCACAGCTGTATAATGAAAAGTTGGGATACTACAGCAGATTTATTCTCTTAAGCAAGCACAATTTAAATTACATTTCCAAAAGCAAAGAGATTAATTCTGTAACACAGAAGGCATTGCACCACCATGTGGTAACTTTCCACTGGAATTTGCTAGGAAAAAATAGTACTGGACTAAAAATTAGTTGTTGTCTAGAACTAGTAATGATGAAGGAAACCAAGTGCCATTCATTTGGGGCAGATAACAGATGCAATTAAGATGTCTCTCTGGATCTGCAGTGCTTCAGATAACTTGAGTACTTTTGTGTTGAATTAAATTATGAGAAAAATGGAGGAAAAATATTTTGAAAGCATGAATGACAGCCAAGACTCCTTGAAGACGTTGTTGTCAAATGGGTAAGGGTGCCAGAGCCAACAGACTGTGGGCTAAAATCCCATCTCACAGTGAAGACAATTAAAAGCCAAACATCAGTCCAAAAATGAGGAGTTAGGAAATGTAAAATAAAAGAGAAAAAAGGAAAAAATCCTACTGGAAGGGTATCAATTCAAGGGTGTTGCACTCATTCCACAGGGATGATCCCCAGTCATCATGGCTGCAGGCTTACGGCAACAGAGTGCACGTGTCTCCACCAGGCTCAACGCCAGCTCTTCAGAACTGGCTCTGTCTTTCCTCCTTTTCCGAAGAGGCGTGGCCGTGGGTAGGGAGTATGCATTTTCGTGGCACAGATGTAGTTTCTCTAAAAGTAGAAGTGAGGTACTGACCACCTGATGGCTGGACACAAGTCGAACGCAGAAACAAAGCCTGCTGGTTTAGATCCTGTACTGTGTCGAAATTCTCTGGCTGCCAAGTGAGACAGACTCTAGGTTTGCTTGGGAGATTTTGCTAGTGGTTGGTTGTGGTTTTTGTGAGAGAGGTCTCATGTTCTCCAAATGTGAAGTTGTCGTTACAAATTCATTTTCGGAATGAGATTATGATATTTTCTACAATTTAAAGGGGGGACTAAGTGTAAAGAAAATATGCAGTGTATTTAATTTTCCTGCATTGTACTGAAAAAGAAAAAAAAATAGATTACGAAATTACAGCAATAAGAGGACTCCCAAATTAGCTGCCTCACGGCCTCTCTCCAGAACATTCACCGCTTAACTCCACGTTGCACCCAAGTTACACACACACTGGCCAAAGAAAATGAACACACACACGCCATCCAATTGTCCTTTTATATTTTTATTCGGTGTTAAGTAACTCCACAAGAAAACAAAATCAGTTACTCTGGTGTACGTGAAATCAGAACAATACAACCACTTGAAGCAAAAAGTAGAAACAAATTTCAGCCCAGGAATGGAAAACTGATACTTCAGTGCTATGGATATGCAATGCGCTTCATACCACAGTGCGGTTCAAACCAACCTTTAATGCTTTTGCTGTTGGTGTGTGTTTCTATCCATACCGAAGAACTAAAAACCACACTGCAACTCTCACTGAAAGCCTTAGAGCTTTAGCCATTAAACTATGAAAACAAGTAAAGACAATTTCTTATTGCCCAAGCTCAGTGTACGATTTTCTTTTCCCCAAATGTGCCGGAATTCTTACATGCCACAATGTAACGACAAGCAACACCTTTGCTGTTTTTTGAGCCCTTTCTTACCAAAGAAGCAGCTCTAGCCAAAATTAACTGAGCTGAAGTTTGTGTTTGAAATATGTCCATTTGGTCATTTCTTGTTCTCGAATGAAGTTCTGTTCCATTCTTCACTGTAGTGATTTGAAGAATTTGTGTGTAAAGTTCTTTTTTTACTTTCATGTTACAGTTAACTAGTTCTCAGTGCAGGTGCTAAACAACCTCTCAAGGAAGCTCCAGAATAAAGTAAAATATATAAAAATCTATCCAAAGTCTGCAAATAAATTAAGAAAAGAAACTGTAAAGTGTCAAAAGATTTGTTGTATGAATACAAACCCTAAAACCTAGTCTAAGAGGGGGACCAAAAGACCGTCCCCAGATAAGGACAAACCAAGCATCTCAACAGAAGCGTTGCGCAAAGACCAGCCTGGTTTTCCAGCCACGTTTCCATTCTTTCGTCATCAACTGAATAAAGGCAACAAAACCCAGTTACTCAGAAACCCTTTCTAGCACAGAACATATTTCAAAGGCAGTTCAGCTCACATTCCAAACAGCTCTAGTTCTCATGAGGTTTATTGCCTGTCAAAAGTACTGGTTCAGCTTTTCAAGTCAGCAGTGGCCTTTCTGCACTTCCCAATGTTACAGACACGCTGCTATCGTATAGACTAGTTAGTTGTTGTTCTTTGCGAGTTGGTAAAAACTTAGAACGTTTACTTTTGCAAATATTGCTCCTCCTGGCTTATACATTTTGCATAATGTGTTCAGAGCACAAGGAGTTGATAGTCTTGTACAGATGCAACTTGACAATGTATTGACTTCCTAAGTTAACAAAATAAAATTGAAAAGCAAGTCACATAAAGCAACAATCACTACTGCAATCACACGGGTATGTTGTAAGTCGTCACTTGCCCTGCCCCAGCCCACCACACACGTAACTTGCCCCACACATTCTCTCGGAAACACAGAATGAACTACGAGATTTACTAAATCACAGCCACAACAGCAGCTAACTGCAGCAGCCACAGGATTCCTCTCCAGTGAAGCACCGACCCCTTGCATTTAGAACATTGAACGCTCTGAGCATTACAGACAGTTTCAGTCATTCAGGCTCAAGTTCAGCACAGGATGCTTTTGCAGGTTACATGAACGCCACCAGCTGCAACAAGACAACATTCCCATTACTCGTTACAAAATGCACAACAATCCACACATCACCCCAGTGGTTCATTATTTTTGGTGCTTGTTAACTTTTTCAACTTCCGCCCCGCATCGGCAAGTTGCTAAAAAGGACAAAAAAAAAAAAAAAAAGAGGAGAAAATAAGCCCACATTGCCTCCATACCTACAAAAAATCCTTGGCTTCTCCAGTTAGCAAAAATACAAACCACCGTATCCTCAGTGTTGGTTTGCGGGAGGGGGAAATCACAGGATAGAAAACACAGTTTCTGTAAGTCTCTAAAGCACAACCCTGTTGTTCCTACTTCAAAGTTATGAGATTTACTGAATGAAGACTGGACACGTCATTCATGCTCTTCTCCTGCATTCAGAAAGGCACTGATAGATTACAGTGTTAAGTATTTATCTCCCGGTTCTTAAAGAACAAAGCCTGATGTGCAGAAAGCTGAAGTCTCCGAATAGCAGAAGTAGTTGTAGACACTGCGATGCTAAGAAGATAGTAATAGTGGTAGGGCTACAGTTACGAATGAAAATAACTGCAATTAAGATGCAAAAAAGCAGTGGTACTACTAAGACAAGCACATGCACATCCATTCTTGATTTGACAACACGATCTAGTCTAGTTCAAATAGCCAAGAATTTAACAGTTTTTTTGAGGGGGGGGGAGGGGGAAATCTTCAACAGGACAGCTGTGTCCTCATCTATAAAATAAGCAAGAAGAGAAAGATAAATACACATCTGAATCCATTAACTGAAGAGGAAACTCAAGTTGTTGTTTTAGAGCTACAGACCCTCAACGAAGGATAGTTTTCCACCTCATGTTACTTTTACGTCATCTGTTCTACTCTGCAGTTTCATAGTTGAGTTCGAGAAAAAAGCTCCTCCTCACACGGATCAGCCCATTCACTTCCACCTTCTGAAGCTGTGTCTTCAGAGCTGGAGCTATCACTGGAGTAGATCTTCTTCCTGAAGCCATTTGGTTTTGCCTCAGCATTTATATCATCTGCACATCTTGCTTCATAAACAGAAGAAACCTAAGGATTTAAACTGACAATGTTGATGGGGAACAACAAAAACCACGCCTGCTTCTTTCCTGAGCTGGGAGGTTACGCACTTCGGTAGCT
Source organism: Eurypyga helias (assembly GCF_000690775.1). Lineage (NCBI taxonomy): Eukaryota > Metazoa > Chordata > Aves > Eurypygiformes > Eurypygidae > Eurypyga > Eurypyga helias. The sequence goes on from NW_010269621.1 coordinate 8,909, forward strand.
GTTCGAGAAAGACGTCACCATTACAGGGCAAGTCCCCCACTTCCCTGACTTAGTCCGCTACATAGAAAGGACTGCAGAACAGCGGGGGGAAAAGGTGGGGCCTTCAGTATTTTTTCCCTATTCCTTCATTTTAGGATTTGCACAAAACAGCAAGAGAATGAAAAGTGAACTCCGTTAGAATGCATCGTTATCACGGGCCATGCTAGAAAATTACTGTAAAAGTCATCTCCAAAATTTGGCAGCAAGTATTAAATATCAAGAAAACCCAGCATGAGTCTGACTGAACTTCAAGCAAACCCAGTAGATTTCCAGCCGAGTCAGTAATGCTGTAGCAAGCACATCACAGTGTCAATTTAAGCGCTATCATCACTGTAGAGTCTAAACGCGCATCGTCTCCACAGAGATTTTCCCTCCA
>NW_010269621.1:9354-13370 GCF_000690775.1 Eurypyga helias
TGCTCATAAGCAGGAGAGAATTCAGCACATTACGGTTACGCTTGGAGGCGCTGGCCCCTTCTGCCTTCACAGCACCCATTGGCCCACTCTACCCTTACTGGAGCTCCGAGCTGGGGAAAAGAGACTCGCACACGCGACAAGCAAAAGCCAAGCGTTCCTTAAGGAAGCTGAGTTTGCTTAACTCCTGGAGGTACACCTCTTTGTTCAAAGGGCTGAACTCCCAACGCACAACACCGAGGAGCTGTCAGAAGAATGCTCAAGACACAGAAGAGCTGAACACACACAAGTAAGGAAAGGTTTTCCCAGGATTTCGAAACCTTTGAAAACCTTTTCAAAGGTTTACCCAGGATTTTCATTTGAGGCCAGACTGCAAACTGTGATGGAGGCAAAGCCGTGGTGGCACGCCCTTACAAAATAAACAGACCACCTCCTCCCCCAAACCAGTGACCCACTTACCATATTAAAATCTAAAAGATGTTCATCATCATTGGGTATTTCCTTTACATCTGCAAATTCTCCTACACCATTCTCTCCCTTGGCATTTGTGTAACACTCTTACATTGTGTTTGTGGGGGTGTTTTGGAGAAAAAAGGAAGAAAAAAACAGAATTGAGGAACACTGTTATTTACATTTAGCCAAAATGAAAGCATCTAGAGAAGTATCCTTGAAATTCACGCTCTAAGCCATGTAAACTCTGTGCTTGTGGGAGATTTTATACTTTGCCATCCTTAAAGAGACAAGCATAACACCTTAGGGAAGCTTCATCAAATCTTACCGGGGCACCCAAAAAATAAAAAAAGCAGCTACTTAGTTAATGAAAACATCTAAAGTAGTGAGGTACAAAGAGCAAGAACTACTTTTTTTATTGTAAATGGGCCAAGTACATTTTTCAATCCTGATACTGCATGGTGTTTTGGATCATTTCTATTTTCCTTGGCTGCAGCGACCACGAAATGGTATCCATGCGGAGGTGAGGAGGGTGTGCAGCCAGCTCGCTACCCTGCACTTCAGGAGAGCAGCCTTCAGGGAACTGATTGGGAAGGTTCCTTGGAAAGAAGCCCTGGAGGGAAGAGCGGCCCAAGAAAGCTGGCACGTATTCAAGGACCTTCTCCTCCAAGCTCAGGAACAATGCATCCCAGTGAAGAGGAAATTGGGTAAAAGCAGCAGGAGGCCGGTGTGGATGAACAGGCAGCCTACCTACCACACCTGGACTTACGCTGCATGGGACAGAAAAATCCCTGTCACTGTGAAAGGAGTGGCCAAGAGGCAAACCCCTCTCCTTCCCAGCTGGAGAGAAATTCCACATGTTCACTGAATAACTGGCTTGTTATTTGGGTGAACCCATAAAAGGTAATTATGATGTTTTCACATTCTTATAAAATTAGCTACCTAAGAAGTATTATTCAGGCTTAAACATACTCAAAAATGTAATAAAGTATTTTCAGAGTCAGAGATTAATTTTCTATTTGCTTAGTTCCAGGCTCTGGAACTAAGTAAATTTGCATAAACACTAAGACTATTTTTAAAGCACTGTCATTTAAAAACTATTTAGAAGCATGCTAGAGATCTACTACAGAGGTAACTGAAGGGTCCCAGTTCGCCCTCAGATAAAATAATTTATTATACAAGTTTACTGTTTGTTTGTCTGGGGTTTTTTAATACAGATGGCAAGTTCCAATTCACCTGCTACAACTCAAATCCGTAAGAGTGAACATTTCATTCTAGCACACGATAGTTGAAACAGACAGAGCTTCTTACCTTCACACTGTGACGCAGGAAAAAGGGGAGAATAGAGCGCCTTTTCCCACCAGCATTGCTTTTCCTGGCTGCCACTCACTCTCTGCAGATTAGTATTCAATACAGGAAAGCGTTTAGACAATAATCACACTTTATTATGCCATAAATAATATACTTACACGTAAAGGAGGAAACTGGTGTTACAACCAATTTGCTAGGTCTTACAGGTCACACTGTTCAATTCATAATTCTAATGGGAAAGGACTGTCAAACTACAACAGAACATCCCTTATCTGAACTCTCATTCGCAGTATGAACTCTGAGTTGTACAAATCCAGAATAAAAAGATGAATTCCAGCCCTACGCTATATAATCTAAGTACAAAGCAAGAGAGAACAGATAGCTACCCCAGAGATAAAAATACAACAAACAACATTCCTCAGCGTGACAATCAGTTCAGCATAGAGCAAAGCAAGACGGAAACAAAAAGTGGCACAACGTGAGGACTGGGAGGGTGAATGAGCAGTACCATTACCATCAGTGGGGTAACGTAAAATTGAACTGGAGAAGCAATGCGTCAGCATGAGGAAAACTGGTTATGAGAATGATTAATAATCTGTAATAATGTCAATCTACTCACGAAAAATGCCTAAATACTCCCCGCACCCTCCCCATATTTTAACGCTCATTTAGATTTAGCCCATTCCTTGTACAATTAACGGACGCGGGTAAAGTACCAGAGGTCTGTCACAACGGACGCGTCCCTTGGGTTACAGCTGCATCTGTGGTAGCCCCGTTCACCTTCAGAAGACACTGCCACCTTTTAACATGCCCTGCGGTTATCAGCACGGTTCAAACCCAAACTGCGCTGCAACCAGCTACTGAAAAACATTAACCAATGAGCGCCAGCACTGAGCATCTATCCAGCTCCCTCCTCCGTTATCCCGAGCACATTTAAACGTGCAACATTAACGAGCCTCCTTTTCCATCTCTTTTGTGGAACTACAAACCTATAGAACCTAAACTTACAAATGGCAATTACTTAATAGAGAGAAGTCCCTCCCAAACCAAAGCAGCAGCTCCAGAGTGCTGTATTCAGGAGTATCTGCCAGATTAAACTTTTTTCCCCTTGAAATTCAGCTATAATGAATACTGAAATTATCCGTGCTGGTGTCCTCTCATACCACCGAGGAATAGTCCTTTTGGAATCACCCTCCAAAAGCTCAAGCCCCAGCTCCAGAAAAGGGAGTTGGTAGAAAATTAAACCATAGTTTTTAAAAAAGGAGGGTGTGTGTGTGTAAAAAGCTCAAGGGTATTTATTTGAAGCAGGACTTCGTAAGAAATACGTGCATTTACAAACAAATTCAGTACTGGAAGCCTCAGTGCTGCTGACTACAGATAGAGGCATCTAAACTCCACAGACACAATGCTGTGTTAACTTCAAAGCTTCCCACGCTGCTGGCGTCACTCCTGCGCTCCTATCTGCACCCGTGACAAGCGGGATGAACCGCAGTGGGTCACCGGCAAAGCCAGCTGGAGCCTGGCAGGATCTAACAAGCCGCAGCGGCCCTGCCTGCTGGGCTAAGCGCCATCAGAGCCCACGTAACTGCCGCAGGATGGCTTGACGACCGAGCTGGTGCTGGTTGCGGGCTGCTTCCGTCACTGCCTCCATTCCCAAAGGGCTGGAGAAAGCCACAGACACATCTCTGGCTGCACGGGGAAGCAGCTCAGCAGGACTTCAGCCTCAGCTCAGACCCACCCTCTTTCCGCTCTGCAACCGTTCATATTTATTTTACTTTATTCTTAATTACAGCTCCAAGATGACAAGGCACAACCGCTGCAGTGCTGTCGCACCGCGAGGCTTCCTGCAGGTCTGAGACAAGCCCGATGGGTTTCACAGCCAGACATATGGTACCTCCGGCTTCTGATCGAGGATATGTCAAATCACTGGAGGACTTTAGCCTTCACTAGCACAAATGGTGTGGCCATGTTACGGTTACGACAGATTCTCCTTCCCCCAAATCCTGGCGGACTGCAGTCACCAGTTGCCTATGTATTTTCAGTAGATTCGGGTCAAAACTGTGCGCTTCCATGCAAAAACTAAAACTTCTGCTTATCCCCCTCTCATCTGTCCCCTACTGAGAGTTAAGCCAGCAGCAGGGGAAAAAAACAATTTTCACATTTGCTATTGTTGGTGTAAGAGTTTGAAAGCGTAAAACAGCTTCAAAACTTTAAATAGCATTTGTATGTTTTTCTAAGCCCAAGTACAGGCTCGGTGG
>NW_010269622.1:0-1475 GCF_000690775.1 Eurypyga helias
ACCCGGCGATGCCGGGCGTACCGGACACGCACCTGAGCTCTTTGCACGGCCTTGCTTTGGAAATTAGGCGGGATTAACGACGTCTCATCCCTCTCATTTTATATATCTATATTATTTTTTCTTCACAAAAAGCAAAGAAACCCAAGCGAACGGTTTCTCCCCCGCTGGGGAGCGGCGCGGCAGGAGGTGCCGGCACAGCTCTGGAGACCCTGGCGGGGAGGAGGCAGAGACGAGATCCCCCCCCGGCACTCGACGCCATCCGCGCCGCCGGAGCATCGGCACAGAGCAACCCCGAGGGGGGAAAGGAAAAAAAAACCCACCCAAACCCCATTTTTGCTCACGAACTTCATGCCCTGACTCCCAAGGTCACACTTCCACCTTGAAGCTGAGAGCCTGGACAGCGCGAAAACCGAGACGTGAACACGCTCCGGGTTACGGAAAGATGCAGGTTTAGATCTCCCCGGAGGGAACAGCGCCGGGACCGAGTGGACCCGCGGCAGCGCGGCGGCGGGACTCCACCATCCCCTGGGCTGGTGCCACGGGCAAGTACGGCTCGTGGGAAAAGCGGGAATGCCCCGGGTCGGATACGGCATTAGCTTCACCGTTGCGGTGAAACGGTTTTGGGGGTTGGTTTGTCGGGGGTCTTTATTTTGTCAGGGGGCTCGGGGTTGTTTTATTTCATTTCTTTTGTCCGGGTCATCACTCTTTCTTTCCCCCCAGACTGTAGTATCCAGTGAACTCCTCCTAATTTTCAAAAGACACCAAGAAGAATGACAATCTAAGAAACCAACACCCTCCTTTGTGCTTCTATAAATATGTTTCTGATCTAATTTTATTTCTCGTGCTCATCTGTACTGTTGACAGTTACAATTGTGTACAATTTTTTTTTTTAATTTGGATTTTTTGCGTTGTATAGGGTTTAGTTTTAAAATATATATATTTTCCATTTTTTAAAAAGGGGTGTTGCAAAAAAAAAAAAATTGCACGATTTAAATGACAATAGTTAAAATGCTGCAGTTTTTAGAGATGTGGAAGCAAAATGGAGCTTATTTATTCTCAAAGGCTATAAAAGTGTAAAATGCATGAAGACAAAAAAAAAAATTTACAAAAAAAAAAAAAAAAAAAAGACAAAAAAAGTGTAACCTGAACAAAGTGTAGCGTTAAAAAATTTTAAAGGATGACGACAAGAAAACAAAAAAAAAAAACCAACCACAAAAAAACAGCTAATATATTGTGTTTGGGCTAGTTTGCTTTTGTTTTTAATTGTTCCTTTTTTTGGAGAATGAAATACAATTGTGTATATTTTCATATAAGAAGTATGCACTGATATGTTTCAAAAATGATATATTACTTTCTAAAAGTGTGGTTACTTACCAAAGTCTGTTTCTGATCTTTACCTTCTTGAAATCTCTGTGGATCCCTCCAACGCGCGCACGCCGGGGCTCGACGCCGCGGGCCGGACCCAGAGGTAAGCC
>NW_010269623.1:0-64713 GCF_000690775.1 Eurypyga helias
AAACCATTCTGTGATTCTATAATCTTCAAAATGCTGAAATATGAACAGCAACAGTTTATGTTTGTAACATCTCTGCAAAACAAGGCACACCACAGATTTACAAGTGTGGAAATTGGGGGGCACAGACTTTCAGTGGTTTGTCAAAAGCAATCTAGGAAGCCAATGTTCAAATTAGAATTAGCATCCAGCGTTCTTTTGCTTCTAGTCTTATATGTGTGCAGCTTTTTAATCCTCATAGGCCTCGAGCAATTCGTAAGTTCTTATAAATTTCCATATCACTTCCACAGAACAATCAGAAGTAACTCTAGCTCTATGATAAAACACCAGAGTGGAAAAGCAAGCTGCAGTATAATGAGTAAGAAGGTGTTGGTGAGCAGCTTGGGTATTACCACAACACTGCAGGCCAGCTTTGTAGCTAGCTCTATACACCCCAGCTCCAGCTCCCATCCAATTCAGATGGTTGTTTTGGACTTTGGCACTCTACTGGACCAAAGAAATCCCTGCAGTGATAGGGATACAAGCTCCACTGCAAGTCCCAGCAGCTTCAGTAACACGTCTCTGCAAATGGGGGCTTCAGCTCAAGTGCAGGTCATGCTGTTGCTCATGGCTTCAGATCCTATGTTAAAAGTAAATGCTGGTCCCTCTCCCAAACTAGCTATGGTGAATTCTTTTTTTTTTTTTTGCCAGTATGCTAGTTGAAGAGAAGTAGGATGAAAAAGCTTTTACACACTGTGATTTCTGCAACGATAAACTGGGCAGAGAAAAAGCACAGGAATAACTGCAAGCTCAAGCACACCTGTTTGAAAATCAAAAAGCAGTGGAATATGTCACCCCGTATGCCCTAGCATGGTTCTCAAAATCCCATTTCCATTAGAAAAGGAAGCTCTCCATGAAACAGTAGCAATTTGTGCTGGATGTCTAGGTTTGAAGCCTCATTTTCCTTTCATGTAAACCAATATCCAACTATTTGGTGGCCCCAGTAGATCCAAACTAGTTACTGAGTCAATAAATAATATCTGCATACCCACACATATATTTTTCATGGAAATAGATACTACACATTACCATTTTATTTCTTTTACTGCCTATGAGTAGCTGGACTTTCAAAATTCTAGTAAGACTATAATTGTGAGAGACAGTAAAAACTATCATTGTTCCCACCAACTAGTAATCAGCAAGCTAAGACAGTGTACCACCCCCAACAATTAATTCCCTGATTTTGTTGGTTTATGTAACAGCAAGGTTCTGAGCACAACTCCTTGAAGTATATTCATCTGCATTTCTCCTTGCCTCAGTACAGTCTTGTTATGAATTCTAAAAATCCCTCTCCCAATACTTGATTCTGCTTTGCTTTCAATGCTTGTTCTTTCTATTACTCATCAAGTAAGGTTCAAAGTATAAATGGAACAAGGTGGCAAAAACTAGCTTCCAGCTCTAAACTCTTGACAGTGCAAACTGAAGTCCGTAATTTATAGCTAAAAAAAAAAGAAAGGCAATGACTTCTTGTTATTGGTACCTTTATTTGAGAGGTTACAGCCAAAAACTGTCCAAATTCCAGACAGTGCAGGAACAGTCACACTTTCTCCTGCCAACTTACAGCATGTTAGGACAGGAATAACTTTTTGTAAGAGGACGACATGGTTGAGGCTTTTTCAGAGAAACAGTTTTTTAAACAGTGAATTAAGAAACACTATCTATATTCACTGACAAATTGATAACCAAACATCTGGCACAGAACCTGCGTGTTCCCAACCAGACCAACACGCACTTCCTCTGCTCTTGTGCTAGGGATCATCGTTGCTGGAAATCTCAAGATCTGGCTGATGCCCTCCACTGCAAGTTCATTCTCCCTTTTAATTTCTCCATATTCTAGTGAAGTCACCTCTGTTTCCCCAACTTCAGTGAAAGCAATTTCCAATATTCTAAGTCCCTTTTACCAACTTTTCATTCAGTGCTCCTCCTTAACTCCACTTCCTTCTTACATATAATCTAGAAAATTTCTTCCCATAGAAAATAGCAAAAAATGATACCTTCATCTTTCCATCTTCATCGAATCATAAAATCATCCATATCTACAAGTCTTTTGTCTTGTATTTCTACCCCAGCTGCAGCTTCTCTCTCCTTGTACATTCTTTTCCTTCTCTTTTCACTCCTCTACTTGCCCCTATGGACTTACGCGACTCATCTGCTTGAATCCTTCAAATCCATATCTGTTCTGTCCTCATCCTTTTGGGTTCTGGGACTCTCTCATTCCACAAGCACTTGTTTCTACCACCCTAAAAATCCCACCCTCCAGCCCATTTGCCCCAATCCCAAGCCTCTTACCAGCTCTGTGTGGCCTCCCATTCTTCCAGTTCTCATCCCAGACTGTCTCTAACTAACATTTTCTACCACAGAGAAATTTCTTTCACACACATTGTCTGCTATCATGTTCCTCACCAATATTCAAACTATTTTCCCCCATTTTCCAACAGTGTCACCTGACATCAAGATAGGTGTGTGTGTTTGTCTCCCCAAAGTGTGTCTGCAGGCATCCCTTCCACCAGTTTCCTCTATTTTGATCTCTGGTAGGGGTCTTGTGGCTCACTGCCTTTGTTTCTTTTCTCTTCTCCCCTCGCAAGATGTCTTTCAGCATGCTTAGCCACAAACATGAATACAACTACCATTTTCATACTGAATACTCAAATTTGCTCTGTGCAGTTTTTTTCACTGCCTTCTTCAAATTTCTCAAGCAGCATCTCAAACAAACCTTGCAGAGAGCTGCTGTCAGCTCTGGAATGACATGGATATAGCAGCTGATTTACTTCCATCACTTTTCCCACACACTGTGAACCAGAAAATCACCCTGTCAATCAAGATTATAACCTGGTCACCTCTGACTCAGGCCACTTCCTGAGTTGTTCACATTTAGTTGAGACCTAAACTTTGCACATTCTTTCTGCAAAACACTTCTAAAATAGATTAATTCCTTATCAAAATACCAACTCCTGCCTCACTTCAGCCCATACTGATGTCCTCCATCACTGACTTGCTTGGTATACTTAAACACACACATAGAGCAACATCTTAAACATGTTACATTACCCTTGACATTTCATAGTGGTTTTTTGCTAGTCATAATAATTCTGCATGTCTTACCTGCACTTCTTCAGACTCTTCATAGCTACGAAATACACACGCACCCACATTAAACCCCACAATCTGTACAAAATGCGGTCCACTAACATGCTGAGGCCAGTGCACGATGTCTGGTGCACTGCTGTTTTCACCTTTCTGCCTGTAGCCATATGTTGCCTCAAGTCTTGTACTGAGATTATCAGTTCTTTTGGTCAGAAACCTTATTGGCACTCTGCCTCTGAGAAATGGGCTCAAGTCCTCAAATAAAGCCCAAAGGCATTACCACTTGGTGAATAAAGAAAAATTAAAGTTTCTCCCCAACTATAATATTTCAAAATGAATTAATGTGCAGTTCCCTACTGTATGCTAGCTAATAAAGGTCTAACCAGAATGTGCATTTCTGAGATTTTTGCAGCCCTTTAATACCTGTGTTATGCCTCTTTTTCCTACGGCGAAAAATATAAAAACAAAGCAAGTATTCCACTTAGTGTTTCACACTAATTAAAAACAAGCAACTTCAGTTCTCTAAGTATCAACATTTTCAAGAACAAAAAGTATTTCTAAAAACATTAGAACTTCCATTTTATAGATGGAGTAATGGAAGGTAGAAAAATCAATTAGTTTATTCCAGCAAAATCATAGAAGTTGCGAAACAGACCTTGAAATATAACTCCAACTGGTGTCCATCTGGTGGTCTATGCAGATAGGCACCACCCAAGAAATTAAGCAAGAAATACTAAGAGAGTAATTGAAAAACAACCACTTCCATGATGCACAAAGATGCAGAATGCTTTCTGAGCACAGCATTTTAGGAGCAACAAAGCCTCTTCACTTAGGCTGAGCAATTAGATGAAGAAGAAATATAGAATCATAGAATGATTTGGGTTGGAAGGGACCTTAAAGCCCATCTAGTTCCACCCCCCTGCCATGGGCAGGGACACCTTCCACTAGACCAGGTTGCTCAAAGCCTCATCCAGCCGGGCCTTGAACACTTCCAGGGATGGGGCATCAACAGCTTCTCTGGGCAGCCTCTTCCGGTGCTGCACTACCCTCTCCGGGAAGAACTTCTTCCTGATATCTAATCTAAACCGCCCCACTTTCAATTTAAATCCATTACCCCTTGTCATATCACTACAGGCCCTTGTAAAAAGTCCTCCCCAGCTTCCTTGTAGCCACTTCAAGTACTGGAAGGCTGCAATAAGGTCTCCCCGGAGCCTTCTCTTCTCCAGGCTGAACAAGCCCAACTCTCTCAGCCTGTCCCCACAGGAGAAGTGCTCCAGCCCCCTGATCATCTTCGTGGCCTCCTCTTGAGCCATTGATTCTGAACAGATTCTTTGCCAATTAACACTGCTAAAACAACAAAATTAATTTTCTTCTAAAATAGTTACTGAGAATTAAGTCCAGATTACTGAGAACATTCTCAGTTAAGTTAGCAAGAGTAAAACATAACACTTTTGTGCGTAAGTGCTAGCTTAGAACTGAGACTATAACATCAGAAGCCGTGCTTGTGCTTTTCCATGTACCAAGAAGCAACAGGACCTTGTAGAAATAACTGCGCAGTCAGGTACGCTTGCAGTAGGACCTAATAAAAGTATAATGATGCCTGATTTCATACTCAGGACTCCTAAAGCAAGAGGTACTGCATCACTGCACTCATCACCATGGTCGAATCTATGCTGACACAATTATTTTGCACAGGTAGTATAAAGTAATGCTTTCCAGTGAAACACATCACCTTCCAAGACATCACTCCAGGTGAGCCTGTCTGTGGCCCACATCACTGAACTTCACACGGGCACCTTCCATCACAGAGCTAACTCTCAAAGCTGCCAAAAAATCAGCCCATGAATGATCAAAAAGGGATGGGGGGATGATCACGCGAGCTGGCGCCGCCTGGGTATCTGCCAGCCAGTTCAGTTCAGGAAAGACAGGCAACCCCTTCTCAGCATGGCTCCTGCAGTGCTAATACCAGAGGCGCATCTCCCGAAGGAAGACGGAGACGTGCCAGCCCTGCCCTGTGAACAATGGCTCCTCCGGTACCAGGCTGCAGCCGCAGCCCAGGCGAGGACCTTGGCTTCTGCCTGGGCACTCTCCAATGCCCTCCCTCTGATCTGTGCTGTGATCTGAACAGAAGCCACAAAGCTGTTCCTTTCCTGACAGCTGCACACATAGCATGGAGCGTGTACCTACACCGAACTGCACCCAGCCCCAGGTGCTGCCATGCAGAAGCCTCTGGCTACCTCCTCACAATGTCATCAGTTGAAGCAGGCACTTGGCGCCCTGAACAAACACAGCAGGATGAGGGAGTGAATTACTGACATTTCCGGGTCTGAAGAGAGACCTCCGGAGCCTCAGCTCCTTTCCAGGTCAGACTGGCTGCCGCCACCAACGCTGACGGGGAAAGGGAGAGCAATGATGCTCTCCCTTACAGTGAGCGACGGCCAGGGAGATGGAGCGAGAGAAGGAAAAACGTATTTCTAATAGCTCACAGACTTCTGGGTTAGAGAAACCTGTTAGACCAGCCTTTCCTCCTTTTTTTTTTTGTGTGAATGTGTGTGTATTTTTTGTTGTTGTTTGCCTTTATCAACAGGATGAAGGTTCTTATCACAGCAAGGTATTTTCTTAGAGCTGAAAAATCAGTGTAAGTAATGGAACCTGGGGAGGAGAAACGGTCTGAGAAGCTTGCGGTTGTTCATGCACCCTGGCTGTGTGCCCGCTGGGGCTACAGCACACACATGCTCTCCTCTGGCTGGGAGGTGGGTCATCTCTTATGCAACAATCATCAGTTTTGATCAAGTCATTTAGAAAAAAATAACAAATGAACAGAGGGTCCTATTCCACCCAAATCCAAATTCTCCAAATGCAGGTTTCATAGGGCAGGAAGAGCGAAATGGAGGAAAAATGAAACAGTTTAGGGTCCTCAGGAAAAAAAAAACCAACAACAACCTATCGTATAATTGATTTTAATAGCACTTTCAGATGAAGACCATGGTACTCAAATGCTTTTCAGTGTTCCTAGGAACCTTTTGACTTCAAACAGCACAGCCCTGATTTCTCTACCTCTTCGCATTAGCATGAAGGTGGAGAAGAATAATCCCAAGAAAATAACTGCAGTTCCTAGATGAAGAGAGATGTCTCCCCAGTTCTGGAGCTCAACTTCCAGTATAACGTACCAGCAGACACACCGTTTCTTCAAGCTATGGGGGATTACGTGGAGATCATTTAATCTTTTCAAAGTCCCCTCTTCTTCCTATTTCCTTTGTTGGGCGTCTCAGTGCACTCCTTACTCTGGGGACTCAAGGCAGCAGCTGGCACAGCCTGTGGCTAGACAGGCTGGGCACATCAGCTTACTGGGGCTTTCTCCTTGCTCACAAGATATTGTCTAGCGTGAATCTTTGGCAAGCTTAAGGACCTTACAGAGCCAACTGTAACATCTCATCCAAGAGAGATGCAACTCAGTGTCACTCAAATGAACAAAATATCACAAAGCCCTTCCAATATATTGATCTACTTAAGTGTTCAGATGACATTTCCAACTTGGGGCAAGATAAGGAGGAGGGGGAGAGGGGTAGTGGGGGGAGAGCCCTGTAAAAGCAATGAACATATGCTACTTTATATTTTTTTCCATGTAATGTAGAACTGCGTTCCTTTGCTATATGCTTTACTTTATTATTGTTATGAAGCCTGTGTTCTTTCATCAGTTATTTGGGAGCATCTATGTTTCAACAGTCATTTAAAAAATTCAACTATTACAACTAAATGTCTCTACTCATTTGAATAGGCGTCACCTTCTAAAGTCTGTTGGTTAAGCCTAGAAAGAAAGAAGTGTGAAAATACAGGCTACTTCATCCTTTCAAGATTTTTTCCACTACGTGCAGCAGTGCTTAGGAAATGCATTGTAGCAGGATGCAGCTGTCACACTCGACAGGGCTTGTCACAGCCAGCAAGCCTACCGGTGCGCCTAACTCCTTGAACTGCAGTTTCGACTGAGTACTCACCTTAAATTCACATTCTGTTTACACTACCCTAATTGTTACGGCCAGAATATGATCTTCCTGGGACTACACAGGTTTGGTTTCGCTAATGAGGGAGAAATATTTAGAGTCTCACACCCGGGACATAAGGAGTAAGAGACGGATGGGAACAGTCTTGCCCTGCTGCCACGCACCCTTCCTGTCAAAGCACTTGGGACACCAACTTCCAGACCACTTGGCTTTCTTTTTGATTACAAAGTCTTCTGAGTGTCTGGAAAACAAGGGTATGAGTGTGTGTGTGTGTGTGAGGCTGGTAGGAGAGTTTTTAACTAATGGCCAGGACAGAAAGCGTATGTATGTCTTTGCATAATAATGACTTTTATTTTTTTAACTTATTACAGGTGGGGAACCAATTCTTTTGTCTGGTTTTGTGCTGTTTTTAACATACCACCACTCTTCTATGGTTTTCCCCTCAGAGCTGTCTTGACTTGACAGCAAAAGTAACACTACTATTTTTTTCAACCAAAAAACCAAAAAAAAATTTCAGTCTCCCATACTCTTTCTCTGACCCAGTGAACCTCTTCTGTAACTTTACACCAGGGAACAGCCCTGCTCTGTGTTTCAATCTTATTAAATGCTTTTAAGATTTTAATCATTCATTCATTGGCTGCTAAGTGAATATTATATCCCTTTCCTGTAGGCAATCAGATACCGTAATGCTCTGATGTTAAAACTTGTTGCTGCTGCATACAAAAAAGTAACAAATAGTTATAACTATTTATAATAGTTATAGTCATGGTACCCAGAACAACACCTAACTAGCTGCAAATATCCCGAAGGCACCTTTATGAATAGAGCTGATCCAACAATGTTTGAAAACAAAACTGCGAACGACAATGCTTAGAATGAAAAAAACAGGCATAGTTGTGAAACAGTAACTAGCAGTTGTGACTTCGCATTCTTACGGGCAAATGGTGCGGGGCAATGACAGTTCTAACAGTCTTCGTGAAAAGCTCCACTACCATTGTTTTCTTTTGTTACATGGTTCTCTTGGTAAATATACCATTTGGTTGTGTACATTGTGGCAATTACCCTAATACACAGGAGAGAAAAAACAGTGTCGATGATATTCCTGATAAACATGCTGGTGGTCTGTACGCATAAGGAGCAGCAAATTGGGAATTTAAGCAATTCTTCTATTCTTTCTTAGGCACCTACTTTTTGCCAACTGCTGGAGACTAGAAATTGAACGAGGTGAATCCTTAGTCTGGATACTCTTATGCTGATGCTGAGATTTTAAAATAATTTGACAAACTGGTAGAGCAGTTGTGCGCAGCACACAGCGTGGTGGGTACCGTGCCACCTCAGGAAACTGCTGCTGCCGCTCTTCTCCTGACCAGACATTCCCACCACCGCATCCCCCCGGCCCTCTGCTGCCACAAGCACTTGTGTGCACCACAACAGGGGAAATAGAAATTTAGTTTATTTTTGTTAGGCTCTATGTTTTTTAGCTGAATTCCTCACTACATATTACCATGAAGGCATACAAATGAACATACAGAGCAGGGGAAGCAACAAACCACCAGCAATTATGTGCATTATTACCAGCAAGTATTAATGCATGCTCAGTTTCTTTTAAATGAATGCCTATTTTAAAATACGCAATTGCCATTGGTGTAAGACAGCATTCGAAGTCTTTGACATACAATTTTTTTCATATTATGATTATTCAGTTAAGCTTGCCTTCATGAAAAAATGCCAAAATTATTACTCAGGGTTAAAACACTTGCTCTGAATTAGGCTATAAAAGGTCACACAGTAATGAAATAAGTAAGAGAAAATTCTTCTTTCTCAAACCTCTGGTTTTGTTTTCTTTTCCTGGATTTTTTCAAACTCCAAGGATCTGACCTCAAGCACAATAAAGTCAATGAAAATCTTTCCACTATCCTCATCAGATTTTGGGTCATGACCAAAGCTGGCTTTCCCCCCTGCTCCCTCCATAATTGTTACAGGCAAAATAGACAGAGTAACAACCTGTTGACAGGTAATACTAATTTAGAGTCACGTGAGAGGTGGAAGCATCACACACAGAGAGGGTGTAAACTGAGCTCAGTACTATCTACAACTTCTATATCTTCACGTCTCAGGTTTCTTTACAATCATAACAACGTTTTTATTTTTAAGACAAGTTTTCCTCAAAATTATTATGTCCTTTAAATCACTGGGTATCTCGTAGTCTGTCATCAAATAATAAAGAACACAATACATGTATAAAAAGTCAGAAAGGAATCTTTTAATGCATTTTTACCAAGATGGTTCTGTCAGTTTTGCAGCTCAGATCATGCACTACAGGTTAATCAGACAAAAAGGCACATGACAATTTTTGAATTATGATCTTTTAAAGTGTGGGAAAAAACCAAAAACCAAACCAAACAAACAAAACCCCCCCACCTTCTTGATGCAAAAACACCTGAGGTAAGAAGGAGGGAACGTGGAGGGTGGATGGGGAAAGGGAACAATTCTTGCCCTACCAGCAGTTCCAGTGAAGGTTTTTCCTTCAGCACATCCCTCAACATGTTAATTCCCACACCATTCAGTATTCCATGAAAACAAAATAATGCACTAGCTGATTTTAAATTCTGAGTAATATATATGGTCCTAAAGTGTTTCCCAGCTGTACTGCACACCCACAAATACCATTTCTAAATTTCAGTATGCGCTACCAAAATATAAATAATGTATTGCTACTTATTTTATACTAAATAACCTTCTTCATACCAGGTGCACCTTTATGCTGGCAGTGGATTCCCTTTATCTCTCAGTAAGCTATTAAACCATTACAACCAGAAAGGCAACCATTACTTCTGGGGAAGCTTACAGCACCACTTACAAATGGAGACAAACACCATCAGGCTTCTTCCTTACACCTTTGTATTATTTGATTTTTACGTTTATGTATATATACACATAGGAACATAGTTCTGATAGTTGTATATACATGGAAATTATGCTTATCTGGCCACTAAGATCACTCTATTTAACAGGAGAAGTTGGCAGGGAGTGGTATGAACCTGTGTTTTTGCTGGATTGATAGGTTACATGCCGATCCAACAAAGTGAATCATCTCAGCTGCAGTGGAATCATTCCTCTGAGCTTCATACTAAGCACATGCTGATTTTTATGGAAGCGAGGGAGGGTATCATTAACCCACCACACTAACCTGACAAAGGACATTATTTCGGCTGGCACAGAGAGGTTAGATGGCAAAGGTACCATTCAAAATCTCTTCTTTTATGCTGACTGTTTAACATAACGGTGAGATGCAAGCTAGGAAAGAAACATGATGCTTCAAAGTCCTTAATTTAATGAAGTGTAATCTAGCCACTACCTTGCAGTCAGATGGGACTTTTCATCATTACCACTTCTGGGAGCTAAAGTTGGTAATAAATTCAATGAAAGATATTTTGGAGGTGGTTGTCATCTTGACAGTCTACCAGTGAGCAATTATCAGAAAGCTGAAATACCTGCAAACTCAAATATAAAGAACTTCTGTACCACTGAGAGTCACTAGGCTTTTCTTTTTTACCAGTTCAGGAAGTTGCATCAAAGTATTAATTTGCATTAATGATCAGAGCATCCTGAACAGGTTCATGAGCAATACAATAAAAAAAGCTATTGGAACCACATGCTGAAAAGCCCGAAGTCAAAAGGCCAGCAACATAAAACTAAATTTCACCTCCCAAGAAAACCAGAAAAAGGACACTTTTGCAAGGCCAGGCACCATAAAAATATTCTCATTTGCTTTCACTGAGAACGTTTGAGTAAACATTCTCAGCATAGTATTTGCCTTTCTGAAACCACCGACTGTAATATTCTGAACTTATACATCCACATATACATATATTTTGGTTAAGCAGGAGTCAAACGAAATCAAAATGAAAACGAATTTGGCAAGATAACAAAATGGGAGTTCTCTTCCAACAACTACACCTAGCCCGCAAGATATACCAGTGCAGACTTCCAGACAGATTTACTATTTATAACTGAAACTCACCCTGAAACAATGCACGTAAAGATGTGAACGTAGCCTGAAAAAACACACATTTTTTTAGTGAACCACACACTCAACTTTCCTCTCTTCAGCTACCTGTTTTGCAGGACATCCTTTTGTGAAAATATGTACACCAAACAACTGCAACAGAAAAAGGGCTCTGAAGAATTTTGTGGCTTAATTTTTCTACCTGTAATTGTCATACTGCCAAAGTAATGGGAAAGGTATGAGCAATTCTTTAAACAGTTGTGTTTTAATTCTGATGCCAAGTCTTTTGGTTATGAAGAATTTTTTTTACCGAGTTGAAAGTCTATCACAAGTACACAGAAAGACCTAGGGCAAGAACAAAGGTGCAAGGTAGAAGCTAGTTTATTCAGGCTTGTCAAGTTAAATCTTGTAAAATATGTACACATTTAATTGTTTTCATCATTTATATATGTTTCAAGGATGGAGAGGCCTCCTGAATCATTTAGGTAGAAGGCAAGTGACAATTCTGGAAGTCCTGTTTGATCAGTGAAGAAGTCACTCATTTCTGGCACAACATGAACCTTTAAAAGATTATTAAATTATTTTTTTTTGGTCACACTAAACATAAATTAAATGGTTCCATATTGTCTATTTCAAACAAAAATATCTCAACAGTCTGAACTTTGCAAGCAACCCTAACAGTGAGTTAGACACATTATGAAGAATTAAACGAAGGGGCAATGAGGAATAAAATGAGGGGCGATGAGCATGTGGGAGACACTCTACTGGAGAATGCATTATAAAATCGGGCACCGCTTGCAGTAACTGCAGCAAAACAGGTAATGAAAGCACAGCACCAGTCTGGTTTCCCCCTCTGTGTCGCTTATTTTTCTGAATTACTGGATTTGATGCCTCTTTTCTTCTAGAAAAATAATGAAAGATTACAAAAGGGACACCTGGAAAAACACGGATGTGGTCTTTTTCGCTCCAGCCTATCTCCCTGACCTGCCTCCCTCCGCCCCCCATGCACACTCACTGCTGCCCAGGCTCCTCCCCATCTTCTTTCTTTCCTCAAAAGCAGTTCCTCTCAGCCACAGAAGAAATCCAAAGCCGTTCATTCTTTCAGGCAGCTCAGACTCACCACTTCTCCTTTCACATGCCAGGATGTGCCATTCAACAGAGCTTTGTAGGTACATGTTGGGAGGGGTTTTTCCCGTATCGGTACCAGGACTGCACACAAATGGTGTAAGAACAAAACAGGGAGTTCTCTGTACCAGCCTACCAGGTCCCCAGAAAGCATTTTATCACTTTTACACCAAGATTTTCCTATTATGCTTGCTTTTTATCATTGTTTTGATAAATGTTAACTACAAGACATCCCAGGGCAAAAGGTTCCATATATTCTTTCAGCAGCAATACTATTTTAAAAAGAACATCCACCACCCCAGATAAATCTTCCTTATAAGTGTTAACCAATTGAGTTGATCAATTTTAACAGCGTAAAAGGTAGGTGGAAAAAACACACAGTGCATCCAGTATGTCCTTGCCACGAGTCCCTGTGCTGATGAGAAAAGAAAAACAACAGCCCACATGGAGCTTTCTGGACTCTGAGCCACTAATGGTGTTTACAAAAAATACCTTTTTCTTCTAATACCCTAAAGTGAGGCCTTGGGCAAGTCTCCCATCAGCTTCTCTACATCTAATAGGAAAAAGGAGGACTTGCTGTCCTTGGTAACCTGGCTTGCATTCTACAGCTCAAAGAAACTAGCATGTAAGGAGTTCAGTGAGAAGAGTAGTAGATAAGGATAAATAAGGCAGTATTACCACATACTACTCTGAAAACTGTAGTTTAAAAAGTTTCTTCCCAAGTATGTATTTCAGGTAGTTTCTCACAGTTGGAAGTAAATATTCAGGAAAATAGCAGGATCCATCACCCCCTGGTTATAGAGGATTCTATCCTTGACAATGTGGCTAAGCCAAACTGCATTCAAGAAGCAGAATACATAACCGATCTCATCATTTATGTCCTGAAAATTGAATAAACCATTAAAAAGGTGACTCTTGGAATGAATGCAAAATAATAAAAATAAAATCTCTGAGTTTACAGTACTGGAAAAATTATGAATCACATTTTTCCATGGTATAGAAGATTGACTTTTTTTTACATAACCAAAAGTCCCGCAACATCCTCACTGACAACAGAATGCAATTTAGGTATGAGATTTCCTAGTCAGGGATGGAAAGCATGGCCTAACAGAATTATTCTGGGACAAAAGAAGGTTCTGTACAGCCTTCTGCTCTAACAAAAAACACTGCAGATATTTTGGGGAGGTCTGATTTGGAGATGTTTGTGAAATAGCAGTTACAACTAACAAGATTATCAGCACACAATGCAATGGCAAAACAAGTACCAAAACAATCAGAAAAAGTACTCTTCTCATCGTATCTGTTGCACACCAAGCAAATGCTAAGCAAGCTTTAAGACTCTTTGAGAACAATCTGAGTAGTACTTCACGGTAGAGCCTTGGCCTCACACGTTCCTCAAAAAGCATTCCACAATAATCCTGAAGAATTAGATGGGTGATTTCTTCCCATAACATTGCCCAATAATACCAAGTGGCAAGCATCAACAGAAGTATTACTCCCATGTTAATTGCTTACCTTGCGAAGAAAAAGACAAGTCTGCTTTCTTCTTTTTATACTAACAAAAGAATACTAGAAGGGGATCCTTGTATCATGACCCTCTTCCAAAATTCAAAATAGTTGCCAAAACTATAATCTCTGTATCGTTAGTGGAGAAAAATTTCCTGGGGGAAAGGCAGTGTGCATGTAGTTTCCGCTATCTATGACATGGAGTATTTAGGAAACAAACATTCTTTCCGCTAGAAAGGCAAAACAAGTTATGTGTGCGAGATGAAATGATTCACAGGTTTGGGCTTTATTCCAAAACCCGTATATATTAAACCCAACCATCAGTTGGATCATTCCATCTCTTTTCTAAAGAATATAATAGATGGAAATCTGTTTCTTAAACTGTTTTTCATATAACAGGAAACGGACAAAATAGCATCTCACCAGTAACATTCACAGAGGCAAAAGAAAGTTCTGACCATGAAATCGGAGCTCTTTCTGGCTGAATGATTTTTTCTTTAACAGAATCAAAAGTCTATCGCTTTCAGCAACAACACAGAGCTCAGTTTGCATCTGTATTATGCATTAGGCGTTTAAGGTATTTATACATTAAAGAGAAAAACGTTCCATTACAACCTGATAGAGAAGGCTTTTACACAGTCATGTCACACCGGTCTAAACAAACACGCAATATAGACAGGCACCTCCATGCAGGAACAGACACATGCACACACACACAAACAAGGCTTAAAGCTGTAGAATGCTTTACAACATGTTTTTAGAAAAAGTAGCTTCTGCAATTTACAATGGTGAAATATAAACCATTTCTGAATGTTTCCCCCTCTTTCTCCATTATTTAAATTAAGAAAAGCTAGAACTTCACATACTTTAACATACATAACATTGAAAACAAAAATGGTTTTCCTCTGAAATTTTGTTACAGTGGTGATCAAAAAATGCACCTCACTGAAAAACACAGATTCACTTGCCCCAAAATAAAAACTGTTTGGTGGACAAAAATCAATGAAATTATCAGACACAACCTGGTAACTTCCCAGCCTCAACACTCAAGCTACCAACACTATCACCCTCTTGAACAAATACAGCTTTTGGAAAGGTTAAACCTGTGAGGTCCTCATCGGAAAGTCCCTGAGTAAATTATAACATGTGATGATGACATTCCTGTGTCTTTTGGAACCAGCGAGGGGAAGTAAGGGTAGGTCATTATAAGCCACTTGCCTTTACAACCAGCTGTAAAAGACAATGAGGACAGGAAGCTTCCCACCGAGATCAAGGTGCACAATCCCCAGCTAAAAATAAACAATCTCCGATAGTCACATCTGCTGGAAAATATCATTGGAGCCTGAATTCCCAGGTGCCGAAGCAACGGGAAGAGAATGCCTCAGTACAGCAGACTCCCTAAGGATCACAAAATAATAATTACGGGGTTTGGCAATGATCACTGTTCGTGTTAACGCTGTGGATAAAAATATCAGAGCGCGCTAACCTCTTTTAGCAGGGAAAAAAAAGGAAATTAAAATAAAAATCAGATTAAAAGAATTTAAAGTTACTTAAAATCTATCCTTGCCTTGTTGTTATCTAGCCCCCAGACGTAAGTCCTGGCGTCGCTCTGTAGCAGAACCTTCCTGTCAAAAGTAACCTGAGCGGAGAAAACCCATAAATTTCCACCCCTTCTCACCAGCCATCTCAACTCTTCCCACCACGAAGTCTCCCAAAGTAAAGCAGATACCAGCAGTGTGCCCTACCAAAGTGTTCCTGCTGTGTATGACAGACCCTGCTTTAGTTACCAGCACATTTAGGACCACAGATAGCATGCCGTGGGACACTATGGCAGGCTGTGCTTATCCTCTCCCAACACACATTGATCCCTTTCCTTATTTAAGTTCACTTATCCGCAGCTAGTTAAGCCCCTGAATTAGCCAGCACTGATTTAATAGGGGTACACACGCCCCCCCGCAGAGCCCCCATCCTGTGCTGATGGTGGGGTCACAGCTGAAGCGGGAGAGGAACCTTTTTGCCCAGTGCTGCTCCTGCATCCAGCATCTACAACCCACTTGCCAAAATTAAACTCCTCCACTGGGGCAGAGCATCGCTTCCATGGCCACAAGCGAACACAAACCAACATGAGCAGCCTCTGAGTGGCCTCCGGACCCCCTGCAGAGCTTAACAACTATTTTAACTTAGCGTATGGGATCTTTTTCATCTGTAGATCTCAACAGTTTTTATGACAATTTTTTCATTTTATACTTCTATTCCACAGACCAGTGCCTTGCCCATCAGACTCCCTAGGCTGATCCCAATTGTTTTGGGGATCAACAGCCCTATGCCAGTGCCAAGAGATATATACTCTTTGCTGAGAGAATGCAGTTGCTATAGCTGCTGAGATTTCCTCCTACGGAAACACCTAGGTGCTTAGGGGCTATGTGCCCCTAAGAACAACCAGAAGCTGCAGACAGGTATGGAACAGCCCATCAGCAGTGGAAGAAAAGATGGGTAACCTCATTTGTTAAGAACAGGGTAGTTCTCCTTGCTGGCATGGCCATGGATTGGTTGAGCAATGGAGGATGAGAGTTTTCTGCCTTAAATACTTCCCCCCACCTCCCACCTCCCAAAGACTAGAGATCATAGAATCATAGAACCACTAGGTTGGAAAAGCCCTCAGAGACCATCCAGTCCAACCATATCTGTCCACCACTAAACCATATCTCTCAGCACCTCATCCACCCGTCTCTTAAACACATCCAGGGATGGTGACTCCACCACCGCCCTGGGCAGCCTGTTCCAGTGTGTGATAACCCTTTCAGTGAAGAACTTCTTCCTTACATCCAATCTAACCCTCCCCTGGCGCAGCTTGAGACCATCCCCCCTCGTCCGATCATCTGTCATTAGGGAGAAGAGACCAACACCCACTGCTCCACAACCTCCTTTCAGGTAGGTGTAGGCAGTGATCAGGTCTCCTCTCAGCCTCCTCTTCTCAAGGCTAAACAAGCCCAGTTCCCTCAGTCAAAGCGGGGGAGGAACCTTTTTGCCCAGTGCTGCTCCTGCATCCAGCATCTACAACCCACTTGTCAAAATTAAACTCCTCTGCCACTGGGGCAGAGCATCGCTTCCATGGCCACACAGCAGGAACACTTTGGTAGGGCACACTACTGGTATCTGCTTTACTTTGGGAGACTTCGTGGTGGGAAGAGTTGAGATGGCTGGTGAGAAGGGGTGGAAATTTATGGGTTTTCTCCACTCAGGTTACTTTTGACAGGAAGGTTCTGCTACAGAGTGACGCCAGAAGCTAGGATTAAAAAAGCTAGGATATTTCAGAAACTAGGATTAAAAAAGGATCTCTTACGGAAGCAGCAATCCATTAGTTTCCCAGCTACAGCTCTTAAATGTGCTCCAGCTTCTCATGCAGACAGAAGACACACACCTCATGGTTAGTTCGGTTTGGTTGGGAGTTTTGTTTGTTTTTCTTTAACTTAGTGAAAAAATTCAACCTTAAATGCAGCCTTTGAAAAAGGAAAAGGCAAAGTCTACGTAAAAGGTGGGCCACAGCCCTGCCCCTGCCGATCCTTGCTCTGAAATGGAGGGCCATCCCCGAGGATGAACACGCCATGAGCAGGCTGGCTTCAGCAACATGCCTGTGAACCTTGTGACTACAACCTAATGCTTTCCTAGTCTGACTTTTTGGCAGCTCTTCCTGCACAGAAAGGCTTGGCGGTAGTCTATAGTATAGAGACTACAGTGGAAATAACAAAAATTTAGAATGCTCAAAAAACTAATTCTGATACCATTAATGAATGAAACTGCCTCAGGTCCAATAAATTTACTTAATTCATAGATACCCCAGAAAAGTTTGAAAAACAATGGATTGGAAACCTTTTCTGGCTGTCAGTACTAGGAAAAACTCTGCACAGGAACATACCCTGAAACCTGATATAAAGATTACCTAAACAAAAACAAGACCTGGGACTAAAACACAGAATGAAAAATATTCCAGTTGTGGGAGGGCAGGAGGAGCATCATGTTTCAGCCCTTTATAATGTTTTAATTACTTACATTTCATGGTGTACGGCTTGAAGCCTTCTCCTTTAAAGAAGAAGAGGAGCTTTTCACACTCCCAGTACTCCTCTCCTGTATGCTCAGTGGTTCACTATTTCTTCAAACACCCTTTAAAATACATGCTTTTTCAGTGCGACCCAAGAACAGCTACAATTGGTGTCGAAGAACTATTTCTACTGACTGTTGGTAACCGTACATTCACTATATAATAAAGTTGCATAACTATAGAGATAAGCTCTTCTTTAAAATAGAGTACCCACATCCTAAGAATCAGCAGGATGAAAAATAGAACTAGCAAGGGGGGGAAAAAAAGTAAATCAGCCTTCTTTTTTCACTCTTCTTTCTAGCTAATAACTATTTTTGCAGGACTAATTTCTGCAAAGTGTTAATGTCTAATGTATGTCACTGTCCTACAGACTCTGCTGCACACTGTAACCTGAGAGCTATCACACACATTCTCTCGGACACATTTTCCACATCATTTGAATATATCCTACCCTTAAAACTACTCTGGCATGATATTAAGGAAGTTGTGGCTCAGGTGGTAAATCCAGGACCATCTTGAAAGGCAAGCCAGTAAATTAAGCTGTATTCAAATTACACGGGAAACCACTGGTTGTTAAGATTTTATAAAACAACTCCTAAGAACAAAAGGAAGGCATTTAATATTTTTGTTGACTGCCTAATAGCAGGAGCTATATTCTGGTTCCAAAGCATTATATTACAATATAAGCAGCCCTCACATAACCCATGAGACACAGCGCAAGCAGCTCTAAGGCCCTACTCTGCCTCAGAAGCAGCTGGGCTCTCCCTCAGCAAGCAGCGTCCTTAGAAAGGGAAGACTTGCACTTGATGCAGCAGAACCCTGCATGGCACCCTTTGTGTGTTAGGCTCAAGATGCAAGCAGCATTTGCATTTATCATGCAGGTGGGGTACAGCTCCCTCATTCTCTCTTCCTTTCCCATACTTCCTTTTGCATCTCCTCCCAACACAGCTGACCAAAGCAATGAAGCAAAAAGGGAGGTTCAGTTTGCCCCCAACCCCACTCCTGCAGACCAACACATTTTTTAAACGAAGTTCACTACAGTAGTCAAACCATCTCAATCCAGTCCACTAGAAAACAAGTATTTCAGGTGTCAATGCAAAATGAAGTTCATTAGTGGAATTCCTCCATGGATTTGCTCCCCCACCCCGCCAATAACTTTACTTTTGCAGGATTCAAATCTGCTGTATATAAAATGTTCAGAGCATCACTCCATCACTTCCAGCAGAGCACAGATATGCTTGTTTCAGCATAGTCCAGCTATCAGACTCCAGGTGAGGGAAACCAGAGGGGCAATTCCAGGGCCTCCTCTGGATCAGGATTATTACCCAGAAGGGAAAGTAAAGCATATATACAGAGAAGTAGTTACCCAAGCATTCTGCCAAACCACATTGTTTTAACACACATGAATTCTTTTTTATATCTTGCTTAGCAAGACCCATAGTACCTTGAACATGCCAAGTACAGAAGAACAGGTCAAGTTCTTTTTCTAAGACTTAGATTTTTGCAGCAAAAATCTTTGCAAAATGACTTTATGCATGAAAATTCCCATCCTGGAGGTTTTAGATAAACCATCAGCACTTATTACACAGCACAAATTCATTTCAGTATTTTAGTGCAAGTCAGCCTGGTTGCCTTCACAGCTTAGTTATCTTCTCAGCTGCTTCCTTCCTAACCTTTTTTTTTTTTTTAAAAACAACAACAACAAACCAAACCCAAACAACAGATTACTACTACAAAGCACAGACCAGATGCAGGAAGAAACTACCCTCAGCCAGAATGATCTGGAGGACAGCCCCTTCAGGTGGATTGCTGTAGTGATGGAGATCAGACATACAGCTTTGGGGAAAACATCTAATTTCACATCTTAAACACCTGCATAAAAAAAAAAATCTCACTCTGATCAGATGAATCAAGGGACTGGGATTTATGAGTAAGACTGTCAAGAGTATAAGAAACAGAATACAGTATTTCCAGCTCCCTTGCCAAATACATATTATGACTTCAGTTCATTTTACACAGATTGAAGCAAGCAACAAAAAAAAAAAAAAAAAAAAGAACGAAATAAAGAAAAATAAAATTGGTCTCACAGTCTACAGAAACATCAGGGATTAAATGTCTATAGCAAATCTCTCAGTACTTCCTGCCACCCCGCCAAATAAAGCCTGTTTCCAAGCCAAACATCTGCTTTGTCTGTCCCAAACAGGAACTCATGAGAAGGAAATGTAGCACCCTTTACCACTGTGGTCAAAAGACAACATTTTTAAAATACCACTCTATTCAATGATTTACCTGTAAAATCTCTGAAACAGTAAGTATTTAAAAAAAAAAAAAAAAAAAGAGCCTGCTATTTTTATTCTGTTCCTCAAGGGCTTGCATGACCAAGACATCATTCATCAATCATGCAAATGTTGCATTGGCAAGAATATTCACCCAGGCTAATGCTTTTTACAGACGTTTCAGTTCCACATACATTAATTCTGAAAGAATAAACCAGACTGACATTTATTATGTGCACATGTATATAGAACCCTCTCTCTCTTTTGCTCTCTAAAATATGAGATTATACAAAAATCAGGTGTTTCAAGTACATTAACACTACTTTCGGAGTAGAGTTTTCTCTCTGTCTAATGTTATCAAACTTCCACGATAGCTAGAGGATTTCACAGCATTCCTGTTTTCCTGCTCTTGGCTTTAACTAATAAATATTATTGTAAACTAGAGTATGTACTGAAAACTGAGGTGGCAAATTAAAATATACAAACAATTTTCTCAGCCAGGATTCCTACCAGGCTGCATCAGAGCTTTTGCAGCAGAGCCTTTTGATGTCCCAGGCAGTGGAGGCCTTTGGGAACTGCATTTGAAATTCCCTGCTGTCATTTATGAAGGCTGATGAAACATTTTCCTGATCCATAAGGCACCAATCTATGATGCGCTGGATCTTTCCAAATTAATACAACACTTTTTTTACCATTTCAAGTAAGAGACTGTACCCTCCCCCCTTTAGAAAGCAAATCCTAGCTGGATGCCAAAACAGGTGCAGGCAAACTTTGAAACCTGGTTATTTATTTTGACAGTGAAATACTAGTGAAATTGTTCCTGTGCATTTCACAGAGCTAAATATTTTTCAGATATATTTCCCTCAAGCAATTATATATTTTTTGTAACAAAATACAATTTTGTGTGATGTACCAAACAGTTCAAAACAAATGGTGAAGAACAGTAAAATGTATCAAATTATCTTTCGCTTCTGTTTCATTCAGCTGAACTGTCCCAGTATACTAGCATCCATATTATCACTTGTGTATGTAGTTAATTAATCCTCAGCCCAGTTTGAGACTCCTGTCAGCTTTCTCCATCCAGAGATGTATCAAATACCCTAAAGTGCAGAGCCAGGAAGGGGCAAAACCCAGATTAGCACTTGTTCCTTAATCCTATGGTGAGTCCTACAAGTCACTGTGCACTTAAGAGCCATGGTGTTGAAGAAACTATACTACTGTTCAGAAAAGAATTAAGATTTAGAATAGTATTATGTATCTATGAACTTCAAACTGAGTTCAAAACTGTGGTGAAAACACTGCCATGACATGAACATTAAAATAAGGGAGGGAAACAAGAAGAGACAAAACTGAGATAAACAACACAAACACAGAGAAAAAAACCCTCAACAATAAATCAATCCATAGCACTATCAACAAATCAACAAAAAAGCACAAATTTAGCATTTGTTATGACTATGGAATCTCTTTTAATAAAATATAGTGAGTTCTAACAGAGGTAAGAAACCAGAATTTCAGGCCAAATTACTTATTAGTTTTGAACATATGTATAGTTCAGTTTCTTTCAGTTTTGATAAATCAGCAGTGAAAAAAGAAATCCAAATTTTTTCAGGAATATAAACTAGAGATTTTCTTTTTTTGCCTCCTAGCAAATAGTATTGGCACTGTCATTCAGATCTCACAGAAGGTAATGGCAAAAATAGACTCTAATAATGAAAGGGTTTTCAATAAACAATAATATTTACCTAGTGTGCATTATTTAAGAGAGCATTTTGTTAGGACTTGCTGGAGTTTTCAGTTGTTTTATCCTGTAAATCTCTTGTATCAGTTTCAAGCCCAAGTCATGTTTCCACATGAAATACTAATATTCTCATTTTACACTAGTGGGCATACTGCATTTCAACAAGCTGCAACTTGCTGGCAAATGTAGCTTGCATTGCTGGGGAAGTGTTACATTTTTAGGTCAACATTTGAAAGAAAAACAGCCATCAAGCATCTCTGTGCAATACAGGATCAGTCACCTTCCTTTTGTTTCCCATAAAACACACAGCATACTTATTTATCCTTGCACACAGTGCAAATTCAAGGATTACTAGAAGATATTCCTTCTTAACAAGGAACTACTCTGAGTGAATCTATACGCTGTCAGTGGAAGTTCTTTAACTCTGCTCTTGATGTAGGTAACAGAGAGATAGGAAGCAAACTTAGATTTGCAAAAGAACTGTTGAGCAATGAAACACATTTTAAAAAAAATTAAATCCTTCAGGCCTTCAAGTCCTGTGTCCTCAAATTTGCTGCTACCATGGACATTGGAACATGGGGGACTTAGCTCCAAGTCAGACCACCTGGTAGGCTGCTGAAAAGCCAGGAAGGCCTGGGAACCTTTGTATCTCAGTCAAATGAAAGACCTTTTCCCATCCAGCCACTCTTAATTGCTCCATGTATTTCCTGGCAATCGCAGAGGAAATGAGTTGCTGCTCAATTCACTAGAGCCCTGTTCTATGGCTGACTTTAGGAAAAAAAAAAAAATCAATAGGGAGGGGAAAAAAGCATAAAAGAGTAGTTAAGCAAAATGGGTTACCAGACTTAAAGAAACTTGGATCTAATTCCTAGTTCACTTTCAGTTTCCCATATAGTTTTGAGCATATGCATTTAACCTGTGCGACCACAGCTGCTCACTGATGCACCTGCTTATTAGATGTATAATAACCATTAATGACTGTGCCCTCCTCAGATATTTTGGTGGAGAGTACCACCCTACATCCACACACATGCTTTCCACTAGTGGTTTGTAGCTTTTCTGTTACTCAGATGTATTTTTTCATACAGGTATATTCCAGAATACAGTCACAGAGCAGCTTCCTAAGTTAAGGCTGCAAGTGCTTTTCCATAACAAAGAACACCTGCAATCTCTTTAAACCTCAAAGAAGTACACAGCACTAAGTTGGCAAGTGCTGGAATTAAATCAGGGGTGTATTTGGTTTTAGAACCCCAATAAAGCTTCCAAGGCACTAAAGAAAGGAAGTAGACCTTTAAAAGAAGTCAAGCAGCTAGTAAATTACTTTCTACTGTGGGACCAATTTTTATCAACTTACCTTGCCATCAGTAAGTTTCCATCTTTCATGGGAACTTTATTATCACAGCTCATTCTTAACATGGTCGTTGCAATATTTCCCGAGAGTGGTCCCTTCTAATTTAAAAAACAAACACTTTGACCAAACTGGAAATTAATGAGACACCATTTATCAGTCCTCTGCAAGTGAGAGCTGAATCTGCGAATGTGAATACTTAGGAAATTTCAACACCTAAAATGGAATTAATTTCTACGCATCTTTTAACATGGCATGTATTGAAATACCTTTGTTTAGATGTGCTGTTCCTAAACTTATGGAGGGCTCCTTCTTTATTTGCCTTCCTTATAAAGCAAATAAAGAATTTTAAATGGTGCACAGCTACTCCTTGGAAGCATCTTCACATGATAGCAGGTAGGAAGAAACTATTATTTTCAAATTATTATAAGCATAATCTGATTTAGTGAATCTGTTTTTAGGAAACAAAAAACTTCTGAGAAAACACACTTTCCATAGGACCTGGGAACCACTCACTTGATAATTCTTCAAGTGTTTGAGTAAAGTATCAGAGACAAAACTCTGTTAAACTGAAATCTAGCCTGTTGTCACACATTATTTATTAGTGGCTTGTGAGGGGAGTAATGCGAGGAGAATGGGAAAGGGAAGACAGTGAAAGAACAGTGGGGAATGAGAACACATAGCGGTAACTCAAAAATATTAAAATTATAGTAAAATGCTCACAAAAGGGAAAACAAATGTTAGAAAATGTGAATGTGTTTAGTTAAACATACCAAGTAACTTAAACCATGCCCTAGGAGGCACCAATCATGTCCCATCCTCTTCAGCAACAACTTGGTTACAATGGTAGATTCTGGCATTTATTTTTGGAGGAAGGATTTTTCTCCAACTACTATAAAAAAACTTGCAACAAATTTAATTTGATGAACACATAATCCTTCTTCAGCTGCAGTATCAAGATGCCAGCCACAAGGAACTGATTTCATACACCAGAAAACCGGCCCAGTGGAGCGTGGGTGACAGTGAAGTGCATTAAACATTAGGTTAAGCTTCCTTTCTCTCACGGTGAGCGAACACTTTCACTCTCTTAGTTAACGGGCAGCTCTACGTCCTGTGTTGTTTAATGGCAAGTAATAAACATGCAATCTAGAGTCCCAGTGTGAAGAATAAATACCCTTGCTTGGGTGCCTACAAGTTTTGAATGTCTCATTGTCTAAAGGAGGAAGGTGATGGAAACAGCTTTACTTTACTTGCATCTGTTATTTTTCAGCTACTTAACTGATAAAAATCAGAATTCAATTTTTTACAAAAGCATTTTAATTGGTTGGAAATATTTCCAGTAGAAAATTCTGATTTTTCATATTGAACAGAGCTCTGTTCATCTACGCTGCTTCTGTGCTCCGGGTATCACTCTCGGGAATAAAGGAGTTTTTCAAACCACTATACAGCTAAGAATAGACCTGTCCTGTTTGGTTCCCCTAGTTATAATAATTTCGGAAATACAAATACAGCTGATCGAGCAGAGCTGCCTACCTGCTTCCTTCTCTCATTGCAGAGTTAGGACTAATTCAAATAGCTAAAGTATTTTTAGAGGACAGAGAGTATTTTAGATTTACTTTAGTCATCTAATACTAAATATAATCTAGAGATAGATACCACTACCATACTGAACCACAGATCCGGTTTGCCTATCTCTTAAATTAAAAGTCACAGAAAAAATGACTGGTGTGTGAAGTTACCCACTCCCTCCAGCTCCCCTGCTCCTTTACAGGCTTAAGGAATTTATAGCACAGACCAAAAAAAAAAAAAAAAAAAAATTCTGACTAAAACATTGGAGCAGGAAAGGAGGAATGGTTATTTTACACTTCAACAACCTTCCAATCTTCAGTTTCTTACAGATAAGCCCGCCATAGCTGAACAAGCAACCCTCCCCTAAGAACCACCAAAGCATGCACACGTTACTAGGCTACTTGCAATATTACCACAAGGGTAGTCTAACCTTATCCCACCTGTTTATCAGTATTAATTTTGTCACACCAAAATGAGGATAGCAATTTTCTCGGGGCAAGAAGCTTGCCTATGCCTGTACTGATAAGAATCTAGCTTAGACTTAGGCCTTAACAAAATGAGGAAAATACAATGATGACACTAAAATACACATTGAAAACCTAAATTCCATTATTTTATGATTATCAAAGATTGTGTTTGGTTGGTTTTTTTTTTCATATAGTAGCAGATAAACAATAGTAAGAAAAAGACATACTTTGGAAAGACCCAGTATTTCAGAATAATTAAGATTAATGGAAGGGTTCCAAACTAGCTCACTAATGTATCATGCACAGCCTATTAAGCTTGACACAGAAAGCTTTTTCTCATGGCCTTGACTGCAATGACTATTTAATGTATCTGGTGTGTGCTGTCCCCTAGGACCACAAAATAGACTTTATAAACTGTTAGGACAAACACTGACGTGCATCTAACTTTGTTTATCGCTGAAGCCAGGCCAAACAGTGCTAATTGGAGTCGTTCTGCTAAACAATGTTTACGCGCTAATTAGTCCGCTTCCTAAACTAAATGTTCCAAGAAAAACTAAGAATATATGGCAAACTGCCACTGAGTTGCAGTCTCATCAAGTATGCTACTTCGGGCAGGTAACAAATGGAAAATTCAAAAGGATAAAATAATGTATGTGGCTAAACAACATAAAGAAAATCTCCACTACCTAAGAAAGGAAAGGAGTTCTACAGTTTTAATTTAGATGGAACCAAAACGTTCAGCCCCTAAGAAGAGTAGAGAAAATAGATTGTGTATGCAACGAGACTGAACAGCAAGGGTGAGAGTGTGTCCAAGAAAATAATATGCTGTGTTTTGACTGCAAATGCACTACGCTACTATTATTTATAGTTTGGACTACTAACAAAAAACCTAAAGAGGATATGTTAGCCAAATTATTTAGAAAGCTAAATCATTCAGATCTTTGAAAACAGGAAATTGAACCATTCAAGAGACAAACAAAATCTGGTTGTGTTTTACAGACCAACAGCAAGTCCATTTTGTAGGGCAGCAGCAAAAAGAGCCTAAAAAAAAAAAAAAGGACTGAAACTCCAATAAAGGCACATGTTCATGTCCCTGCACACAGGTAGCTCCTGGGCAAGGAGGCGACAGAAGCATGAGATGAAGAAGAGAAGCCACTGACAGGGAGGCAAGGTTAAAATATGACATTAAAAAAGGAGGGGGAGAATGGTATCAAGGGGAACATCCCCCTCTCCTTTCCAGGATGGCTATGAAAGAGGTGAGGTCTGGAGCATATGTGTTTATGTTCACCCTGTATATGATTAAGTATTTTTTTATTATGTATAATATAACAATTTCAAAAGAAAGTTAACCTCCATTCCGATATGAAGGTTTTCAGTGCTTTTCTTCTTTAAGATGTTACTTGCACAAAAAACACGGTAATAGGTTTCATGCATCAGTCTCCATTCCAACAAAGTTCTTCAGAGCATGAACAGCCAGTGCAAAGCCGAGTGCAAACGGATGTGGATCTCTAGACACTATGGCGTTGTTAGTATCACTGGTAATCTGAAATGCCTTTTGCTCTGTTTAATAAAAGGAGGAAAAACTCTTGACCTGGAATTTCAAGCTAGCTCTGCAATTTTTGTCTTCTGACCCCATAGTCTCTGACCTGTGTTTCATTTCACTCTGATGCTGAAAGACTTCCTCATGCGCTTACAGCCGAGTGCCAGACATGCAGTCTGACCTGGTCCGGATCTTCAGAAACCTTATCTGCAGCCAGAAATTTCCTCTACAACTACAAAGGAGACCCTGGACCATGGCTGACTCCCTGCTGTACCTCCAAACGGGACCAAAGGGAGTAAAATCCACCAGCATGCCTAACTAGTCCCAGGCGCCTCCGGAGTCCCATAGCTTCCTCTCCTGTCCCGCAGGTGGCCCCTTGCTCACACACGCAGGGCTAAAAGGGTCTCCCCCTCCCACCATCTGTGCCTTCAGAGCCTGTGAATCACACCCCAAAATCTCAGGAAGGTCCTTTCTCCTTCCTACACACAACCTCAAATGCTTTCCCCCTCTGTTGCCAGGTACCATGTGAAATTCTGGTAAGAGTAGCTGTCTCTGAGCTGTCCCTCTCTTACATGGGGAGATACAGGGAAGAGGAAGGGGAAAAGGCACATGTCCCCCAAGGAGCTGGGAGGGTAAGCGCCCATGCAACTGGAGATAAAGCACCCTGCAACGAGATAAAATTCCCTTCAGGTTATGTAAAAGTGCAAGGTGGCAAAGGATAAGCACAGCAGACAGGAATGAGACAGAATAAAGTATGTTAACCAACACCTGATCATTTCTAGGATGCGCCTGGGAGCTGTGCTTAGTTTCACTACATAACTTTCAAGTGGCTATAATAACTTGGCTAACATGTTTCACTCAGCAATAGGATATGGTTGCAAAAATATCTCTCCTGTTGTGTATCGTTTTACACCATTCTAGAAAAATTGGTGGTTTCTCCTCCCCACAGCTTGATCCTTTCTAAACCACAGGAGCTTCAATATGATCTTCCCTAAATCACACATTCCCACTCCTGGAGCTGCCTTCTTTTTTAGTTCATTGGTCTTTCAGTTACCAAAAATCCATGAGCACAGTATTCCTTAGCTGTTATAATCAGAAGAAAACAACCACTCCCAACAGTTCAGCACTGTCAAGAGAAAGGAAACAGCTCCCAAGCTATTAAAACTGTTCCTTCAAAATCTTCAACTGAAAAGACCAGTAATTTCACTTATTTATTAGCAGGTTCTTATATCAACTCACAATTTCTCTTTAATTCAATTCTTAATTTCCAGTATCACTAAAGGAATAAATTGCCTTTCCAACGATGGGGAAACCCATGTAGAACCCAAGGCTACTTAGTTAATTCACAAACACATCACATTGCTGGTAGAGGAAAACACAGTGTCTGCAGCTTTGTTTATGCCTATGGGTGCCAAAGGATACGCTCAAAGGTATGTGTAATCAGCAACCTGCAGAGTATAATTAAGAATAAAGGACAATGCTCCACATATGGTATATATTACAAATGTAACTGGCTTCAGAAGACTTCTTTCTTAAAACATGAAAACCTTGAAAAAACTCATGCCCTCAGCATAACTGAATTTGTCACGCAAGTTTTAAGAATGCTCCCAAGACTGACAATTATGATTTATTCTGCCATTTCTCTATAAAACAAGAACATTGTTTTGTCTATATGAGTTTGGAAAAATACTTCAGAATTCAAACTGTTACTGTTGAGGATCCAATACCCCTACAAAACCAGCAGTTGTGCACAAAGCAGTGTCAACTATAAAGCAGGGTGGAGACTAATTCAGGGTAGTACACACTCAAAAAAAGTGAACAGTAAGTTCTACATTAGCATAGATTTTGAAAAAAAAAAACCCACCCCACATAGTAAGAAATATTTACCAACAAAATACAGCACCTTTTAAACACTCAGGGTGTGATTTTCAGAATGCCACTGCCCACAGAAATACTTCTGGAAAAGCAACAATGCTAGCAGAGAAAAACTGCAATTTAAAAGAATAGTCAAGTTGTCAGCAGCTTCCTTCTTATTCAGGCCACTGTGATTTCTATCCTTAAGAATGTGTCTTCACTGATGAGAGACACACCAGAAAACAAATAAACCCACCAACCAACAAACCCACCCCAAAGGAAGTCGAGAATGACTGTACAAGCTGAATAACCCCAAGCTCCATGAGTCAGGCATCACGTATCTCATCTTCACCTCACAGCAAACACCACCTACCACTGAAGTCCAATCATTACAGCTGAACGGCCTACTGCAAATTTTAGGTGTGAAACATGTCCAGGCAAGGACCCGAGAGCCTTTCCACCAAGCTGGGTAGGTCTTGCCCCTCTCCCATAGTGGTGCTTTTGGAGCTCCAAGCAGTTTCTCACACCAGTTTGTAGCAAAGGTCACGTTTCAGTAGGCAGCCCCTCACCTCTCCTGATACACATGAACCTCTGTGATATCCACAGGGACCATGGCAAGTATGGAAAATTACTACAATGAAGTATCCCTCAGCTCTGAACTGTGCCTCAGGCACAGCAATGAGTGTTTCAAACTTTTAAAAGAAAATTAGGACAATACAGACTGCTTTAGCTCTCTCTTCTCAGGCTTCTCTACAAAGACATTAATGGTTATGCTAATCCTGTTGGGACACTTGTATTCCAGGATTAATGCTTCTTACCCTCTTCTGCTTGTATTTTGTACACAGCAAAAACAGAAGAAAGGGGAATCTTCATCCTGGCATACAAGTGTCCTTGTGAGGAGTTACACTGGGAGAGCCACCACAGGATCAAAGAACTTCCATGGAGGATA
Organism: Eurypyga helias; assembly: GCF_000690775.1. Lineage (NCBI taxonomy): Eukaryota > Metazoa > Chordata > Aves > Eurypygiformes > Eurypygidae > Eurypyga > Eurypyga helias. The sequence goes on from NW_010269623.1 coordinate 29,605, forward strand.
AAGCCTTTCTCTCCACTGCTCATTTGTTCCTTTCCTGTTAACCTGAAATGAAAAGGAAAGCAGAGCTAACACCAGCAGTTCTCCTGACTGCTAGTTTGGGAACCGCTGCACAGCTCAGGGACTACCACATCTATCATGAAAATTTTCTTTGTTTTAAGATAACACAACGTTCTGTGATTAAGTCATGCATTTTCTGGGCCAAACTCATGGCTTTCAGTGCAGACCCAGTAAATACAAACCATCTGGGTGCACAAAACTAAAACTAGAAATTAGTCTCCTGAGACTAAGAAACAGTTGATGTTTATCTCCTCATACTTAAGGATTCAAAAACTTTGGATAAATTTTTTAACAAGTAAACAAACCAACCAAAATGTTATCTGTTACTTGGAGTGGGAAACAGCTACTGTTTCATTCCACTAAAAGAGAGGTCTTATTCTACTGTAAGCTGACAAGATATAGCTTCTTTCTCATCGTTGCAGCTCTAATGCTGTAGATGTCATATCCATCAGATTCCTCCTGCAACATCTGTCAAGAACTAAGACATTTACTAACATAGAACAGGATTTGCTTAGCTGAGCCTTAAGCTAATAGCAGTAGTGAATTGTAAATAGGCAGTGCTTTAGGACAAAACATGTCAAAAGAGCAGAATTTAAACAATGACATGTAAGGAAAAATGAAAAACCAATCACTTGCAATTAGACTCAAAACATGTTCAGTCCCCGTTGCCCCCCCGCCAATAGCTACAATAAATGCAAGGCATAAAATCTCTCTTCAGCAACCGTAAACAGTAACGTTTGATAGAGGGGAAGCCTTATTTGGTGCAATGGGTACAAAGTAAGGGAGAAAAATGTTCCTAAATAACAGGTTATTTCCTCAACTGCCAATGGAATTTAAAAGTGCCTAAACATTGGGTATTTCCATAGGAAGCACTCTCACAGTTTGAAGTTACCAGTAATTTCAAAGCAGCTAAGACAGACTTATTTATGTAGCTCTGCTAGTAGGTTTACATGAAAACTCAGGAACAAGGAACAAGTAATGTGCTCCAGCTAATCTCACTTTCTTCAACCATTCCGATGGAGTTTTAACTTTCTTGTTTCTGCTAGCCACAAGCTACAGTCCCAGACAGCTGGGATCCAATTTTCTTTTTTTAATTAAGTACAGCAAATGCTGTACATTCAAGCAGAAAAATAAATCAAATACAGTTAAATATCTATATAAGTAAGTAATACTGCCATGAAGAATAGAAAAATCACATTTGGAAAAGATGTACCCTCAGGTATATCTGCAAACATGCCCAAATGTCCAAATAAACACAAAAAAATTGTGTTTCAGAATTCTGCCTAACAAATTAATACCCATCATCTCTACCATGAAACACATTCCCAATTTATTCCAACCATGTTTTTAAATAAGAAATGGGATGCTTTACAAGATATCATACAAAGTGATTTCCATTCTGTGATTTATTTTTCATGCTAGGCTTCAGCTGTCATTTAAAAGAGAATGTAAAATTTGAACTGTCATTTTATTCTTCACCAAGTATATATATGTGATAGAGCAGGAGGGAATCAATTTAACTAATAAAATTATCTTCCTAATACATACTTTCCCTTACTGCCTTTTTCTCCATGCAGTCCAAGTCAGTGTGCTTGCTTTCTACACAGCGGTAGCTATATTTTTCCCTCTTGACAAATACACTAGTTCCATTAACACTTGCAGAGCAAGTACAAGAGTCTTCTGTGTACCTTTATAATATGCATTGTCCGTAAGCACTTGTGGAATTAAACAGCGAACTTTACCCTCGGGGCTGTGGCCGACTGGAAGGCAGCAACTGGGCAGAATGTTTTTGCACATAGATCAGTCAGGAAGGTTATGAGAGCAGACAAAAAACCAGATAGCCGAGAAAAAACTGTTACCAACAAGCAGGAAACCCATGATATATTTTAATAGATGTCATTACTAAAATCTCTTGATACTAGCACACTTTGTGCCAAAATAGCCAATTCCATTTCTATGGCAACCAAACCAATGCTGCTACCCACTTCTGCCATCACAAGTTCTTTTCCGTTTCTCCCTTTGTTGTAACTTTAATTCACTGAGTATTGCAGGGAGGGGGAAGGAGAAGCAGGGTGGCATCACTGCTTTTGTTACCGAAGAAAACACTTACCCATTTCAAAAAAGGATCCGAACAATTAAAAGACAGTGATAATGTGAATTTAAAACACAGTGACTTTGCTTTAATAACCAGCAGGGAGAAGCAAGGAAGAAGTCACAAAGAGTAGAAATTACTAAGTTGTAAGAAAAAAAATTTCACTGAAAGATTGAGAAAACAAAGATTTTATATATGACACAGCAAGTGTCAGTTCAAAACAAGAAATACTAGGAAAGGATAATCTGGGAAGTGCGGAGGTGGGGAAGGACCAACAGTCCGTAAACAAAGAAATGCAACTCAAGAAAATTTTTGGAGTGGGTAAAAGGAATCGGAGAAAAATACAACTTAGAAAAATATCCAGCACCTTGAAATTCGTAACAAGATACTTAAACAAACAAACAAACAAAAAAAACCCCACAAAAACAAGCACCAAAACCACCCCACCCACCACACACACACAAGACACTCCCCCACCTCAACAACAAACAAAAAACCTCACCAACATACATAAGTCTTCTGCTCCTTGAACCGTATTTTGCAAAGTCGTGCAACCACTGACATATTTTGGTCTGGTTTCACCAGGAAATTATGTCTAAGTCACCACACCATGTCCAAAGATAACTGGGCCACTGTCATCCTTACCGCTGGCCCACATCACCCATATGCATCGGAAGGGCAGAGCTGTGCTGCTTCTGCACATGCCATGAGAGGAGGAGAGCAGAGAAGATAGCGACTCCATCAGCGTCACAGCCAGGGAAAGCGCGGAGCACCTTCTCACCTTTCATCAAGCGTCTGAGACCCCCTGTAGCAAAGGCTTTTCCAACACTAAGAGCAAGAAGGCGATCAGAGTTCACCCTCTAACTAGATACCCCTGAATATGCTCCTAAGTCACCGTTTTCTACCCTGTTAATTACCTAGTGTCTAGACTGGCACTAACTCCTATTAAGGTTTTCTCCCTGCTGATGGGGCATAAAGTTTCTTTCCTGCAGTGTGTTCTGTGCTGTTTAATACACCACAAGTTCAGCTACAGCCTTACTGAAATTCAGCAGTAGTCAGTCAACCAGGAGACAAACAAATCCATCTAAAGTTTCATTAGTTTTTGCAGCTTTGTGGAATCACTTGTTTTGGCCCTGGGAAGAAAGGATATTGATGTGAAAAAGCTGATTCTGTTGCCATGAATTATTTTCAACACACTTTTTTTAATTTATCATTTGTTTTCACTTTTTGAGAAGAACTATTTTGACTCAGTACCTCTCCCATCACTACTCAATTTGTAAAAATCAGATAGTAAATGGGACAGAATCAGAGAAGCCAATACAAAGCAAAAAAAAAAAAATTAAAAAAAAATCGAGAAGGAAAGGAAAGAAAAGGAAAATACAATAAGATTGGAAATTTCCTTAAAAAGGTGATTGATTTTGCCTGAAGTGACAAAATGAGAGGTAGCTAACATGAACAGGAAGGGTGGGACACACTAAGATGAAGAAATACAGTGCCAGGGAAAATACAAGAGAGGTAGTACAAAAAGAGAGGGAGGAAAAGCAGGCAAAAATTTGAAAGCATGAAGTCAACAGAATGAAGAAAGGTCAAGCTGGGAGCAACGAGAAATTCATCCGTTGAATAGGCTAGTGTTCACAAAAGGAGCAAGTCAGAAGGAAAAGCATCATTAGTGGTGGAAAAGGGCAAGTTGTGGTTCAGAGAAAAACAATTAAGAAAGATTTGGAGGATGGGGGAGGTTGGGGAACCCACGCAGGGTTTGGTAAAGCCTAACTCAAGTGCATGAACTGAAAGAGCAAACAGGAGATCCCATCCAGAGAACAGCAAGATGTCTCAAAAGGAATTAAAAAAAAAAAGGATTCTAGAGACACTGGGATCTAGTTGATTTTGACCTTGGAAATGGATAACTTGTTTGTCATATTTGAGAAGAATCTCAGGTAACTTCAGGCATTAAAGTACATCTTGGTCTCGTTTTATAGGACATGACTGTCACTTTTTTTTTTGGATCTTACAAGACAAAGCATAAAAGACAGACTGTGAAAGAAATTAGTTTTGAAATTAAAAACCAAATACTTATGAACTTTGTATCATCACCATAATTGTTGGCACTTCTAATGTTTCTGAAAGAATTCTGCCACTCCACTGCTTTTTGCTTTGCAAGCAAACCTACTGATACAGACCCTAAGCAGGAAAGCGGATAGATTTTGAGTATGTGGGGAAAAAGCGAGTACAGTGAGACTTATACAATTTAATTGCATTTATACATACATAAAAATGCAGTCTCAGAATTTCAGCACACATCAAAATTCAGCAGCTACTGTCTGAGAAACCAAAGAATGTCCTTTCACCAGTAAACTGAGCATTTCTGATATGAAAGGTTCCGAAAGGACAGCTCAATACAAACATCACTCTTCACTACCTAGTGCCAGGATTGCTACAGCCATCCAAAATGCAGTTTGTAACTCTCTTCAACAGGATACAGGAAAAGCACTATCTTTGATGAATCAGCTGACAGAGGAAAAAGAGAAGGTTCCTGGCAAACATACCACTCTCTAGATCAAGGGAACATGTGCCTGAAAGGTCTTCCCATTTCTTTAACGTAGTTTTCTACAAGTCTTGCCTTTCTTACAGACACAGACCACAATAACTGTAACAATATGATTACAAAATAGGACATGACAATAGTTAATCTGTTCCCATAAACTGTCTCGGTCATCTATTCTGCACTTGGGATGATAACAATTCTTTGGCTTATCACTGGAAACTGGTATTTTCGGGAAGAAAAAAAAAATAATAAAAGTAGTCCTTACATCACGAGCACCATTTTAAAGAAGTAAAATTGCCCTTAAATACTACTGATCTTGAGTGTGTTACCTCACTCTCATTTCACAGAAACCTGACAAAGTACACAAAGAAACAGATTTTGGAGGCAAAAGACAAGACTGAGAAAACGTGTTATTCCCCCAATCAAAATGTTGTTAGCTGCAAGAGGTAATTGTAAAATTCTAACCCAATTTGTTCAGATACACCCTTTACACTACTTGAGAAGTATTTCCTGATATCAGTACCTATCTTTAAGAAAACCAAAAGGAAGAAACAGGTAGTAAAATAACTAAGTAAATTAATAAGGTAGAAGGTGCGGTAGCTGAGAAGATTCTTATGAAAGAGCTGCAATAAGAAGTTTGCAGCTAAGGTCTAATTAATACTTCTACTTTTTTTTCTTGTGAACTTCAACATGGCACCAAACCATGTTTGAATTACAACCTGCTGCCATTTAGGTGGGCTTTCATCCTGGTAAGCTGTACGGCAGACACAAAGCCCTTGTGAGGATTTCACTTCACTATGAATTAGTGTCTAACATTGAGAACGCCTTTCATCATCGGCTTGTATTGCCTTCAGGTGCCTATAAATTCCTCTCAGTCTTTATGTAGCACTTGTCTATCAGACCATGTCATCAATTTTACTGCAGGCAAGAGGCAGACACACCTCTTCCTGAGACACAGACAACACAACAATTACCACAGCCACTCTTGCATTATCGTTTCGTATCAGCTCATTGCCAACTGCTAATCACCCACGACTCACTCTGGAAAACAGGTCGCACTTTCCAGACTCTCTACATCACCGGTGCTGAGAGCTGTAAGGCTATGATGGTCTCATCACCACCAAGTATACCACTCGCTCTGATGCCACCCACCAAACACATTCACGTGGCAACCATGCCGCTTCATCTCTCTCCTTACACTTATATACAATGACAAACTATATTCCAAGAGATTTTTACTTTTATTAGGACTTCATTATTCACATATAGCCTTTTCATTGACTATGCCAAGCCTATATGAAAACAGGCATTACATGCTATCTAAATAGAAATTAATAACTACCAAATACTTAAAAAATAACAACAGGGATTTTAAACTTTTTTAAGCAAGCCTGTGCTTCACTTGCTTGTAAAATAAGTTGTTTTGTTAAAAAGAGCTGACTGAAATTATGTCTTGTCTTTTGATCATTAGAAAAATAATACATGAAGACACCTATCCCTCCAGGCAAGGCAACTCAAGAGATGGGACAGGGAGTCCTTACTGCTGTAGGTCACCAACTTACTCTTGCGTATGTTCAAGAGAAATCCAAAGCTGTAACAGTTATCTTATAGATGCTTGGTTAATTGTACTGGTGCTCGGCTCACTAGCTAGTATGAATGGTTGTTCATATCACCTCTGCCATCAACCAGATGTGAAATTCCTCACTTGGACGAAATCATCAAAGACAAGGGATCAACCAAAGTTTTGTCTGCCTGAAGATGTCATCCTCCACCTAAATTCACATTAGAAGGCAATCACTCAGGTCGTAGACCCTAATTTTAAAAGTGTGCACAGACATCTTCCAGTTAAAGCTGAGTATTTTTCAGTTTAACTTCCATTACTGGTGAAGGGAACAGAGGTAAGCCAAAAGCACACATAAAATTAAACCAGTAGACCCATGCCAGAATGAGAGCCTAAATACAGGGTACTGTTAAGACAAACCTTTCCATATAATTGAAACCTAGAGTGTATCCTGTACAATGCAGGAAGCAGTCTCCTCAAATTAATTTTAAGACTCATTAACAGAGTCAAGTGAGGAAGGCAGAGACCTGAAGAAAAGGACCTGAAGAAAATCTCATGGTTGCTCTTTTACATTTTTTAGGATTTAAATGATATTTGTCTAAAGAGTGTTTCCCCCTAAAAGGGACAATGAGAACAATTTCTCGTTGCTGTGCAGAGCCCAGAAACACTTCCCACAGGTTGCAAGACTCAAACCTCAGGTGCCAGCAACAGGTCCAGGTCTTAACTACCTGATAAAAGTACAGACAAACAACAAAAAGCTATTGGAGTTACTGATGGAGCAAACTGTCCCCCTGACGAACTGACGAAAGGCTGCGAGAACTGGGCTTGTTCAGCCTGCAGAAGAGGAGGCTCCGAGGAGACCTCATTGCAGCTTTCCACTATCTGAAGGGGGCCTACAAGGGTACTGGGAGAGGACTTTTACAAGGGCTTGTAGTGATAGGACAAGGGGTAATGGGTACAAATTGAAAACAGGGAGGTTTAGATTAGATATCAGGAAGAAGTTCTTCACAGAGAGGGTGGTGAGGCACTGGAACAGGTTGCCCAGAGATGTTGTGGATGCCCCATCCCTGGATGTCTTCAAGGCCAGGCTGGATGAGGCTTTCAGCAACCTGGTCTAGTGGAAGGTGTCCCTGCCCATGGCAGGGGGGTTGGAACTAGATGATCTTTAAGGTCCCTTCCAACCCAAACCATTCTATGATTCTTCTGAAGCATGGTGATTGACCTCATCAATCCTAACTCACTGCAATTAATCCCAAATAAAATTAGTACAGTTAAACTACCTTCATGGCTCAAGTTATGATGCTTGCTTTGGCACAGGAGAACCCACACATAATTCAGTTACTTCATCCCAGCAGCAATTCCTAGCTCAGAGGTAGGAAAGTCATGAGACCTGGTAACTCCATGACTGGAGACTGCCAATCCATACTTCTACTGCGTACGCTACTGTATTGCTGTAGTCACGAGATGTAGCTAATTTGTGCTGGCAAGCACTCTTTCTCTGAATCATGTAAATGACTCCCAGGAACCTAGTTCGATGCAGTTTACTTCTTGCTCATGTTTTAGTAGAGATTGTGTCCCTTGCAGAGATGGAGTATCCTGCTGCTTTTCCACCTCCTGAAGAGCACACCCCAGCAGCTACTCTTCCCCAGATCCCCACTGCATGAGAGCAAAAATGCACACCATCAAATTATTCTTACAAAACAACTGTCTTCAAATTGTTAAATCTCATCCAAATGTCTATTTTGCCTGACACTCATTCTGTTTTCATAGGAAGAAAGTCATGATAAACAAATTACTGCACAAAAGCATGTGAGCTTTGACAGGCGGTTTCAAAGATACTGACAAAACCCACTCTATTCACTGCAAGCATCCTACTTTCACAATCTCTGATCCAGATGCAGAGGGCTAACTCAGTAGTTCCCAATGGAAATGGAAAACTACCTAGGGGGTGTGTTTGATCGCTGGAGACAATGGTTTGCCATGTGGAGCTTTTCTCTACCTCCATCCCTCTATTGCCGCCCCACCCCACACACCCCCAAAATACAGATTTGAATGGGTGAAGAGGGGACGGGAGTTCTCAGAAAGACGAGTCAGATTCAGGATTTTATTAATAGAACCGGAGGCGTTCTCATGAAGACAAAAAAAAAAAAAAAGAGAAAAAAGAAAAAAGAATGGAGAAGGGGGGAAAAAACCTTAGAAGGCTGGGAGCTTACTAACTGCTACTAAATCAGGGCAGGCTGCTTCCTACAGAGAAGTCCACATCATGGACTACATACGGTAGTCAATGACAAAAAATACCCTGTATTGTAATTTGTTAAACAATTCAGAAAGAATCAGGTCTAAATGCAGGATTATAAATTGGAGTATTTCAAAACTCTTTCCAGAGTCGCAGGCTAAATACAGCAGACCAAGCAGGAAATGCTGCTGAACTCACACCAATTCATACACTACCTGAACACTGAGTCCCTAGCAATAGCCAGTTAATTTGCTCCTTGCTCTTCAAACTATGACAAGGCTTTTCATTCATGAGTCACCAGGCACATAAAAAGACAGAGCAAAGACCACATCTTCTAGTGTTTTCATCTCACAATAGCACTGACCACAATTACAGTTTCAGTGTCATTCACAGACCTTTGACAAAGCAAAATTTCATGTTTTAAGCAAAGCTATTCCAGTCATGGGTTAGAATTTCATCAAAATAGCACCCTCATTGTCCTCTTTAACAATACTGTTTGTTAGGAATGGAAAAACTATCTAATGCAGCTTATTTATCAATATTTCCTTTTGGCTTCCAAAGGTGCGTGCCTGCTCTTCTGCAACTCAGCTTAATTGAGGTAGTAGCCTGAGATTTAAGACATATTACAGGTCTGAACTCAAAATCAGAAGGGTGCTCTCATGTTTCTGAAAGCTACTTAGTTAATTTTTCTTTTTCCTCCCCCTCCCCCCACCCTGCTTCTACGGGTTGTTCTTCCAAGTAAATTCTGTTCATAGTCACAGCCTGTCCTTTTCCTGGCCCTCTAGGACATACTCTCTGAAAGGTGTTCCTGAGCCCTTTCAGAGTGACAAGCGTTCTGCACTAAGTGAGCCTCACCTCTCCAGACAGATTGCTACCACAGAGATCACAGGTTCAACGATGGGGATGGGCAGGCAGGAAAGGGTGAAAAGGTGAGTGAATACAATTGAAAAGAAAGAATTCCAGCTGTACAAAGGCCACTGCATTCCCACCAACCTGGCAACCTTCCTTGCATGTCAGTTATAAACACTGAAGACATAAGAAGGAATTTTCTAAACTGTCATGCTAAAAGGCAAAATCTTTGGAGGGCAGTTGGGCATAATTTTGAAGCTGTCTTCCTTCCCATAACCATCACAGATCACCCCTCTCAGACATGAGTGGGTATATTCTTTCTTACTTCCTTTTTGACAAGTAATGAAAACCGATTTGTATTTGAGGGTTCACTTTAATCTACTAACTCTTACAAAAGAAATGCTCCTGTAAAAAAAAGAAATTATTGCCTGCAGATTTTCTACCCAAAGCCCATCAGTTCAATGCTTCTTACTACATCGACACAACTGAGCAACAAATGTCAACATCTGAGTATCGACCATTAGGTGTTATACTTCATGTTTACAATTTATCAAAACTAAGCAGTTATAAGCCTTCATATTCTAAGCATAAAGACTGAAAACTTCAGATCATGCTCACAAAACAAAGATGATACGGCACATTAAAAAGAATGGTAGTTATGCAAATGTCTCCACAGCATTACTTGTGGGATTTTAGACAACTTTACGTGGACGGAAACCTGTTTTGGCTGTATAGTATTTGTCAGAGCTAAAATGGCTTTAGACCAGCCTGAAAAAGGACCTTTATTCAGCTACACATGTAGAAATCCTAAAGAGGGGAAAACTCTCTTTTCTTTTAATACCAACAGTTTTATACACATGGTGGAACTGTAATGCTATAATCTTAGGTTTTCAAGTCTAGAACAATCTACACAATCTCAGGAATGACTTCCTTTCCATAAGTAATATTACGTGAGAAGTCAGGTGTGTCTTGGAAGGGCATGGATGATAAGAACTCAGAAACCAGACAGAATGTGTGCAGCTCGAGTGGAAAAAGATACAACTGGAAAGAATTACCATTGACAAGGAAATTACTATCTTCTTGATTTCTTTTCCCTTTTTTTTTTCCTTAAAATATATAACATACAATGATCAACTTGCAATTTCCATACAGCAAGTAACTCTCAAAAAAACCTGAATTCTGAACATCCTACATATAAAGATACACTTCCCCATGAGCAAATATTTTGCAGGTTTCCCTTGAATTACATCTCATAAAATACTGACTACTCCTTATTATATTCAGTACTTGTACCTGTAAAGACATTTCACTGTACCTTCAGCACCTGCTGCCCCTCTGACCAGTAAGCAAAGAATAAAGCAATTAACATACAATTCAGCCATAACACTATGTTTTAGGCCAATTCTGCAAGAGAGGGGAAGCTGACGATTTGGGGCTTATCACCTCTTATGCCACAGGAGTTTTAACTTGGAATTGCACCACTCATAGCTTTTCAGTTTAGCATACAGTTCACTTGAATTTCTCTCTTCCAAAACTCCCCTGCACTGATCCAGGGAATGATCCAGGGAATCATCCAGAATTATTCTTCTATAGAATGGCTCAAACCAGTGTTTGGGCAGAAATCCAAGCATGATCAGAATGAAGATTTTTCTTTCCATTATTCCCAGGCACACTGCCCCAAAAAACCAAGAAGCAGAGCTCTGCCCTTCACAGCATAAAAAGACACACACTGGTTAGGATGAGCTTCAGAAGTTTAGGTCTAAGAACTCAGGGGTTAATGTTGTTGTTAACATTCTAGGAGACTGGCACAAATGGGAAGACTGGAAGCAGAATCTAGGATTAGAAAGAAGGCTCAAATTAGCCCCAACATTTTATGCTCTGATCAATAGGAGATGGCCTGCTACTACAAGTACTGAAATTGGAATAAATTATGCCCTTCTGAAATTAAGAGGATATCAGTAATACCTCATCAAAATTATAGAGGACAGATGGACAGAATGGTTCAAACAGTACTAGGCACAATGCTGGAGACTCCTTGGGTTATATTCTGAGATTATCTTTTTTCTCTAAATTATACATACATATTTAAGACTATACTAATTGTAGCCAGCAAAATTTAATTTATGTTTATCATGAACTGTGACACAGAGGAGAAAACATGGCACATGGCAGAGATATCAACATTAGGCATAATACGAAATAAGCTACCTGCCATTTTGAACCTTATCTTTCCCTCAGTTTTGACACCTACGTTGACAGCAAAGGTGGAGATACTCCAATGTATCACACCACTATCAATCATTGGATTAATGGGAGCACAGGACGAGCATGCCTTCAGGATTGCCGCTTCTTTGATCTTAAAGAAAGTCACATGTCATTTTCTGAAATATGGTTTCACTTCATATTGGTGTCTCTCTTCACATTAGCTAAAACAGACCTGTGACTTCATGAACAAGTCATTTTCTTCACGCCACACTCTAATTTCACATTGATTTTTATACCCATTTTGCCAAGAACTAACTACTACAGAGCTCTCACAATCCCCTTTGTCTTTGCTCTCCAAACATGCACGTACATTCAGCCCATTTAGAGGACTTTTTGCCCTTTTGCAGCTTTTCTTAGTTTCAATAACAATCTGGATGGAGAAAAAACAAAACTCACTCCTCCCCCCTAAATGATCTGCTTTTAATCACAACTAACATTTAAAACAGACATTAAAAAGGAGAGGCTACCCCTTTATAATTACGGAGCTTGATAATTACCTGGTGACTTGTAACAGACCAGTTCTCAATGCATCTTCCTTCCTCTCTCCCTTGATAATGTAATCTAATCTCTTTGGCTATGCTTTCATCTGGCATCCAATGCTGCATATTGTTTATCAAACAACAATCTTTTCTTAGGTAATGACAGAACAAAGGCAAGGGAAGAGCAGCTATGGTAATATTACAGCACTTAACACTTCAAAAGTAACTACATTGGTATAATTTACATTGCCTGTGTGCTTCTCATCTAAGCAAGATCAACCTACCTCCACCCTTTTACAGGACTTTTTATATATTTACACGTTACAGAAGCTATTGTGCACAATGTCAACAGTGGAAGTCAAAACTAAAACCATGGATCCCAAAGACAGAAAGCTGTGGTATGACATACATTGTTTTTGTATGCGAAAGCACAGGGATTTTCTATGACAACAAAATCGTGTGCATTACGTTACTGAACTATCACAAAGTCTTAGCAATAAAGTCTAATGACTATTTCTTTTAACACACTCTCTCAACAGCACATTTAGAAATTCTGATAATACTCTAAACACAAATTACTTTTTCCTCAAACTTCTTAAACCTCAAAATGGAAGAGAGGTCAGGTGGCAGTATTTTCTGCTTTGGATTTTCTTGGGCCAACGATCCTGTTTCCTAAAAATGCTTGTGCACCACATTCCCTCGGTGCCTTAACTTTCAGTAGTTCTTTACATGCACAAATCAGAACAGGACGATCTGTGCAACATCCCACCTGTGCTATGTTCAAGACAAAATTCTGATGTAATGAAGAACCAGGGCCTGAAATCCCTAATATTTTGACAGTTTACAACTGCAAGGATTATAAATAGTAGCCCAGTAGTAAAAATAAGCCTGTCATCAGCAATTAACATCTTAGTAGCAAATCAGTCAGAAACAGCTGGGTTGACCTCTATAAATGGTATCTGCAGATCCAAGATAGTACTAACGACTGAATCCCAAGCTTGGTCACTGATCAGGTGTCTTTCACCACAAAAAATGTAAACCAATTATAAATACATCTGGGTGACAGCAGAGATAGATGAGCATGAGGTACACAGATACATAGTACAATGTTAATCTGAGTGTCAAGAAAGCCCTTGAGTACCACTCAGCATCACATCAGCATAAGCCCTTCACAAACATGAAGTGTGATACGCCCTGGCTGGGCTTGAATTTATGACTGATTACCAAAGCATAATAGCTTTACGGTGCATGATACTGACCCAAACCAATATTGTTACTAAGGTGATGATAATACAATTCGCACTTTTCATGTGATTTGAACAGCTTCAGAGAGAAATTCCATCTTCCATACCTGTAAGTTAAAGCACACAGCTCTGACTATACTCTCCAAAGATACAGCATAACCACCTATTAAATAGGAATGAACCAATGAAGGGCTGAGATTAAGTCAAAAACCACAGAAAAATGTGGTTGTGTGGGTGTGAGGATGCTGCCAAGTTGTGATGCTGTTTCAGTCTGAAAACACTGTCCCGGGACAAGCAAATCAGGTCACCTCCAGAACTAAAGGTAGGGGAAAAGGGGTAACAAAACTGCAGGTGTGGGATTGGTATATTCTTCCACAATTCATTAAGTAAAACATCCATTCCCTGAAGCACCAAGCTACCTAACTACAAAGTTAACCAACACTATCAAAACAAAACAAACAAACAAAAGAAAAAGGGCCATCATTTTTTCCTGAGAATTCTTTGCTTATTTAATGAAGTCAAAAGAAAACAAATAAAAATTGTGGAAAAAGTAATTGCTATCCTTCATCACAATATGATTTCAGAGGCATTTATAATAACAGTCTTTGCAGACGTTCACAGTTATAAGGGAAGCTCATGAGGACAGGCCAAAAAGAATTATGTCAAAGCTTTGCTGACAGAACAGAACACTTGTGATTTTCCGGAAAGAGGAAAGGCCTCAGGACCTGGTTATCCAACTATTAATACTTAAAGTAACTAACTCAAAGAATGTATTTTTCATTGACAGTAATTTTTGCAAAACCCAAAGCACTTCAGATAGGAATGCATAATAAAACATTTTAACAAGCCACTTCTGTGATAAACCAGCAGTTATGAAGCCATTTCTCGAGCACATAAAGAGGGAGCAGATTTCTTTAATTCCAGCGCTTAACCCCAGAGCTTTTACTGACTCACACATGATGCCTCCAGCGATCTTGTGAGAAAGTAGGGCACTGCTTCTCCCCTCCGCTGCTCCCCCCATGCGCAAAGGAAGCTGTTAAGACACGGAACAGGTGTGGGGCTTTGACTCAACAGCCACGCACGACTTCCCATTATATACCTATCGCTTATGGGACCACTTATACTGTCTTCTGCCACGAGGTTAGGCTGGAGGTGAAAGAAGCCATGCCACATCCGATCAATCCGGCACTGTGCAAACAAAACCTGTCTCTTTGCATCTGGCACGTGAGGAGAGCCTATACATGCTGTCCCTCCCCATGTGTTCCTGCTCTGGGCTCTTCTGCCAGAAAGGTGAAAAAGAAAGGGCACTCTGAGAAACATTTAAATAAACGCAACCGATCCTAACCAAAGGAGAAGTTTCATCAGCATGCTAACCATTTAATTTCCTCCCCATCACTTGCATAACAGCAGTGAATGGAAGTAGATGGGTTCAGGCTGTTTCTAGTGGTATTTATTTTTAAGCAGTTACACTACCCTATCATGATGACAACAGAGCTGTAATCTGCCCTTAACAGCTTTTGCACCTGAACCTTTCAGCAAAATCCTCTCACAGCAATTCCACTTGCATCCCCCAGCAAAACACTGGGTCATGAGAGCATAGCCAGGATAATTCACACATTAATGCAGGTACCAGCCAGACAGTTTGATTAATGAAACCCTCAGACTAAACAGAGACCCATTTCTCCATACCACGTGAAGAGCAACACTACGGTCGTTGCCACTGTGCTGTTCCAGGGTACCCGGCCTGGCTCATTCAGATCTAGTTTGTCTCTGTGCAGCCCAGTGAACACACTGACTGTTCTGCTTTTAAGTCATCTGCGTCTCCAGCTGAAAAGTGCTTCTCACACTAGTGCAGATAACAAAATAGTTTCTACAAGAAGCACTACCAGCCGATGTGTGTCTCAAAATGCTGCAACTGTTTCATAAGTATCTACGCATCCAGCACAGTGGTTACTACCAATAAAAAGCTAACTTCTGGAGCAGTTGCAAGTGTTAAAATATTCTGCACCTCTTTTGCATCTAAAACCCTGGCATTTTAGTAGCTCCAGCTTTAGTTCAGTCCTGGGCAGAGCTGATGAGGGTGGGAAAGGCAGGATGCACCCTGCAAGGGGTCCACAGCTGCAGAGTCTGAAGGGTAGTAGGAAAGGGAGGGAGGAGAGGAACCCAGAGAATGTCTTCAGCTCCCTTCCACAGTTCCGTAATTAAAAGAATAAAAAGTCTCTCCATGATGAAACAATTCCCACCTATCCAGAAAATTACCGCTACTCCTCACAACCTATACCACTGCCAATAATTCTTGGTAAGCACAAAGGTTAACAAACCTGCAATACTTATTGGATAGTTCTTGTAAAAATGACAAACCGTGAGTGAATCATAGCTTTATTAGCCACTGATTGCCCCGGTTTATAAGAAAACTGCCGTAATTAACATTCCCATTGTTATTTCCCACCTGTCTTGCCTTTTGTAATAAAATCTTAGCACGGTTACTACTTTTATTTTACTATAAAAGAGTCATGCTATGATTTTACTACAAGAGAACATTTATCAGTTAAAGTGTGTGTTTTAAAAAATTAAAATTGGAGTTATTTTCTCAGTTTTCTAAGAAAGCACTGTAGCAGCTGAATAAGGGAAAGGTTATTTTAATCTCCAAAGGCTATTGTTCCTTTTTTCCTCCCAAAATTTTTCTGGAGCCAGACAACACAAGGCTGCTGTGCCCTAGGCTAGAATGAATGGGGGGATGATAGGAGGGGGTGCCTGTTTATGATTACTCCATTCCTGGTTTTAATGAATCTTTCTGAATGACCACTAAGTGCTGGTTTTGTTCTTTGGAACAAGGGAGCTATTACTGGAGGACTGAAAAAGGAAGGAAAAGGGAAAGCAAAAGGAAAGCTGCCAAATGCAAAGGCGTTTCAAACATCTCAGCTGTATGTCCCCGAGTTAATCTGCTCAGAAGGCAAAAAACTGTCCCTACACATTTGCAGTCTCTTCTTCCTCTTCCTTGCCATGCTAAAACGAAACAGCTGACATAAAGGGGAACAAGACAAAGTCTGAACCAAAGTGAAAATTCACAGATACCTACTAAAATATGAAGAATTACGTGAATTAGCTAGAACTTAATCACTACCTACACATCTGGCTACTACTGTCACTGACAAGCAACCCTTCCAGAACCATGTAAAGCAACAGACTTCAAGAGGAAGGGATAGGTCACATTCCTCTTGCACCATCACCTGCCATCACTGCACAAAATCTGGTAGTCGCCCTCAAGAATCTCACCTGCTACTCCAGAGAGCTACCACTAAGAAATAAAAAAGAGCAACCCCCCCTCCCCGCTGGTGTTCTGCCTCCCTGCTGCACGCACACACTTCCCCTCCTCCTTGAAGGGGCCAGAAGTTCAGAAACTGTATGGTTAAATACTGGGCCAGCTATTTAAACTGAAAGACCAACAACTTGCAAACCACCACAGGCAACCTTCAAAGCCTTCACTGAAGATCCCAAGTTTTTTTACTGAGGAAACTGGCTTTCTCGGTTTTTCCTAGGCTGGTAAGGCTGTAAAGCATCAGACCTTCTCAGTCCAGCAACCTGGTAAGCAGAAAAGGCTTTTTAGATTTAATTCTTACTGCATCTAAGTTAAATATTGTCCTTTCTTATAGGCACAGGGAGGAGTATATTTCATGATTAACCAAAAATTATCATAACAACTAATATGTTTTCCTTCAACAAAGTTGTTTCAAAAAATTATATGGTACAGACATAAAAATGGTACTACATGGTTTGTTTCGTGTGGTGTGGTTTAAATACTCTCATTGACACATGTTCAGCGAAAACTCCTTACAGCCACAGAGTTTCAGTCAAATGGATACCAGTGAAACCATCGTGTATCTCAGCAAATTACCAGGATTTTCTGTACACATAACTTAACACCATCAATCCACTTCACTGAAAGTGTTGCTTAGGAGAAAATAGTTTTCCTCTGACTCTCAGAAAAGATGTGCTATCTGACAGTCCATTTATAAGGCTACCTGGGGGTGGACAGTTTCAATTAGTTAGTTGTTCACCATCTATGGCATTTGTGTATTTACAAAACATACTGGTCCTCTACCATGGACAAAACTATCAAAGCTGCACTGGGATGTTAAAACATCATGGCTGTGGCCTCATGTCTGTAATACTGCTCCATATACCACTATTTCCAATATCTTCAAGAGCCATCAAATAGATTTGGACTTGTATAAAGATAAGTTGCACATGCCTATACGGTACAGAGATTTTTGCATCTAAACCAAACATGTTCATATTCACCTGCTGCACACAGGGCAAAGAAGGCAACAGCTCCGCATTGCTTTTCTGCTTGCCTATTCATGCTGTACTGAAATGGTTTTTATTTCTGCCACTTTTAATTGCCAGTGTGGTGTTGCAGAAGAGGCAGCTCCAAAGCAGGAAAAGCAGGAAAGGAGAGAACATCATCCAATAAATCCATAATATTTCAAAGCACAGGGAAAAAGAAAAGAGAGAGGAGAAAGAAACTTAACAGGAGAAAGTAGTTTAGTTTTTTGCCTTTTGATATTTAGAAAAGCAACAAATTAAAAAAAAATTGTTTGTTTACCTTCACAGGAAGCATTGGACATAGCAAAAAAAAAAAAAAGGAAAAAATTTTAAAAATGCAATTACAGTATTATTTCTACTTCTGTGAGAAGTATCAGTGCAAAAGAAAGCTTTCCTTGAACACAATTAACTGGCACGCACACATGGGATTCCCACCCTATAAAAGTGAAATAATATATGTTATTTAACATCCTGATTAATCCCATGTGGTTTTGCTGCAGCTACAGATTTGCCAGTACTTCTGCAGCCAACATGATAAAAGCAGTAATAAAAAAAAATGAGCAGCCATTATTATACAAAACCAGTACGTGTCTATTTTAACATCTCATTTCACACGAATCTTTGGCAGAGAGGTTGTCATCAGCTAAGAAACAAAGCCTATGTACTTGCCATCCTTCCAGACACACTTGGAGCCACCATGACTCACCTGATGACAAGAAGTTGCATTACCTGTACACTCCATATGAGGCAACCACCTTTGCCGTTCAGCTTCCCTGCAATGGTGCCTGGAACGCACGTTTTTCCCGCAAGGCAGCTTATGACTCAAATCAAGATGGGTAAGTTGCCACACGTTTACCGCACCAAATAGAGAAGGATGTGCCCTGCAAAGGAGGAGTTAGCCCAGCGCAGACAACCACCTTTGCTGCTGTTCGTATATCAAAACCTTCAGTCCCCACTCGATGAGGATCCTCCAAGCTCCAGGAAGCAGAGGGTGACTAATATCAACAACTATAGGGACTTAGATTCATTTTAAAACATAGACATGACAAAACACATTTATATAATATTTCCTCTTAAAATCTGGATAGTTTTATTACCTGAATAAATAGAATATTGATTGTGTAATCTGGCTAAGATGCTCATCTCAGTGACACTGTATGGCAGTGATCAGTATGAGCTATTTCTCTCTTCTCTAATACTTTTCTAAAATCAGTTATTTTGTTAACCACTTAACTTAGCACTGTTAGCCACCAGTTAGCCATTTATCTACTCAAAACAGGTATCTCCTTCAGGTTACAAGGAATACAAATAGATATGTCCATTCCATCTCCTTCCCATTCACTGTTACATTCGCTTTTGCCTTCTTTTTACTCACATTCAAAGTTAAAATTGTAATGATAGAAGACATGCTCCCTTATCTGGAAGAGGTCGTACTCCCGGAACGATCGAGATTGCTGATCTCTGAACCTCCTCCGCAGCACCGTATCAGCACTGACCACATTGTTCCATTTGAGAGCATAACACCAAACTAATTTTATATCATCCTTATACTGTTCAGCATATGTCTTTACACTTTGTTTTCTGATAGTTGCTGCACTCAGAAGAGGTATTTTCACTGGCATTGAGCCATCCATAAGTAATCCCTCAAACAAATAATTTGTGCTCATGAAATAGCCGTCAAGACCCTATAACATACACACAAAAGAGAACAAAATAGGGTTGCAGCTGCCCATGCAGGCCTGGTAAACTCACAGAACCTGGTTTTACAAACTTAGTGTCTCTTATCAGATTTTCTTTATTGTATTAGTTTGAAGCTTAAAAGAAGAGCTATCTGCAAGGAAAACCACAGAGTCTATCACATAGCACACTGCTGACAACACAGCAACTTGGGATCTTTACCTCTAGTAGGCAGGGACGGGGGTTTTTTCTGTACAGTGCCCAACACAATACGGTCCCGGACTATCACCTGGGCTCCCAGTAGCCTTCCTGCATATACTAACATAAATAGCTAATCCACAGACCAGACACTTTCCTTCTGGATGAAGGGAACCATCTGTGGTAGCAGGAGGATGTTATTCTGTACATGGACCAGCCACTCAAAGCCCTACCACAGATACGTAGCCTGTGAATTATACTACTATTTGCAAGGCAGTAGAGAAATTATTTAAGACTTGGCTTCTTTCTCTGGCCCCTAAGGAGGAATGTGGTCCAGTGGTTTCCAGCATCACAACTAAACCCAGACTCCTCTGAAAGTCTGGGTGACTAAATGGATGCTGTTCAAGAGCTCTGTACAGTTACAATTAGACCTCTGCTTCTCCACAAGTATCTAATACGACCACAAAGCAACATCTCAATCGTGTCGTTTGCAAAATGGGTGAGCGCTCCTTGCTTGCCTTCTGCCCGCAATACCGTGCCACTACGACCATAACATGCAGAGAATTAACGTGCATGCAAGAGACTAATGCGCGTGCTGGTTTCAGATAATTCTGCCCTTTTCTTTGCCACAAAGGATAGTGGGGGAGCTTCTGAATTCTCACCTCTTCCCAAGGCTGAAGTCTAGCTTTGTGCTTCACAAACAAAAGACATCATGGAAGACAAGCCTGCAGTTAACGCACAAAAGGCATTATATTGTCCAGACTACCCAAAACACAGAGACAATGTTTGCAGAATTTTGTGATAAGCTGATTAAATTTGCTGAGCAAATATATTTTCCATGGCCAAATCTAGGTAAATCCTCCCAGGGAAAGCACTTCTCCTGTTTGGATCATCACCAATGCTCCAAAGATGAAGAGCCTGGAGTTTTTCAGAGACTTAATTTAATCTTGACAAATTATTCTTTTTTTTTTTTTCCTTAATTCTCAGAATCAGCTACAACTCTGTCATGAAAACTTAAAGAAACAGGTCAGCCCAAAACAAAGAGCAAGCCCAGAATATGTCAAAGTGGCTAATGTCAGACATCATTTCCTTAGTGTCACCTATAGGTTTTGATACCACAGCAGTCAGAGTGAAAAATAATTGAGGGTTTGGAGTTTCTTTCCTGCTTTACTTACCAATACACACAACCGCCTTTTTTTTTTTTTTTGACCTGGCTTACATCATTCAGGGAAAAGGTATGGCTACATCATCAGAAAAATCTCCTCCTGTCAGAGTATGTTGCTGCTCCACAGCGCTTTCTGCCAGCTTAGCTAGAGAAACACGGCTCTTAGGACATTCAGCTGCACCAGCACGGTCACAACCGTACCAACCCTGTGAGCAGACCAGACACGAGCAGGATTTCAGACAGGCAAATCTAAGTTAGAGCATAGGGAAGATTTATTGACAAGAAACTTAAATTTCTGTTAATTCAGGTTTGTGTGTAATTTGCATTACTTTGCACAAAAGTGCAAGGATTTAATTTCTTTTCAGTTCAGGGCGCACACATACAACATTGCTACTGCTAGTCTTTTGCCAGCTAACATTTCTCTAGGAAGCACATCTTGCATGGAGATTAAAGAGAAAGCAGGAAACGGGTATCTTAAAAGGAAATTCCCCACATTTCTTTTTCCTCTCAGACTATAAAGCAGGACGAAGATGATTTCAGGATTAAACACACAATATCTAGTGTGTCATTTTTATCTGGGGGTGTCATTTACAGACCAGATGAAAACTGAAGTGAAACGGAGAGCACAAGGACTGGAGACTATTTTTCACAGTATTTTCATCAGATATTTCATCTGGCAAATAGCAAAGCTACAAGCTAGCAGTTTACATTTGAGGGACGAAAAGCTATCCTCCTGGCTATTGTTTTACTTTTTCTATGCATTTTGGAATGCAAGAAACCACTTCATGAGTCCTGGAGAACAGTTGTGTGCCTACAACTAATGAAAAGGTAAAGAAAACAGAAGTGATATGGCTCAGTCTCAACAGTGTCAAGTCAAACAGCAATATTCTTGTTCTAGTAGCCCTTACACAACTTGTTTTGTGTCTTGTATATCCCATACTTCTCTTTCTTTACTTTCTCCTGCCACCAACATTTGGATACACCCTACTGTCTCACTGCCTCATCCGCCTACTGCAATGTTTTTGAACATGGGAATGCAGTACTCCAAAACACAGCCATAATGGCAACACCATCTTCCCACTCAAAGAAAACATTTTCTTTCTCCATTTACTTTCTAAGATCCTTGTATTTTTTCCCACTGCCACATTACAGGGGGTTATTTTTAGAGCATCTGTTTAGATGGGACATCTGTTTAGATAGGATTGTCACAGCTGCTGCATGATTGCATGGAGAATACCAAGCAATCACTGCACGCTGGCAAAACTCCTACCCATGCTCCCTCAGCCAGAAGCTGAAGGAGAGTAGGACAGGAAGGGTACGGAGGGTATCACTTGCTATCAGGGCAAGCAGCATTTGCCATAACTGTAGGCAATTTAAAATGAGATAAGGTGTGACCTTTACATGTTAGAGGAGTACTGGCCAGAAGTTAGTACTAGAAAGAGAGACAGAATCAAGTCCTTTTCAAGCCTAGTGCAAGTGGCCATAATGAGCATGGGTTTGCCTTTCTTCAAGGAAGAAAAATTGCAGGGATTATGTCCAGAGTGCCCACACTCTTGTGTCCTACTTTCAAAATCCAGAACAGGCCCATGCAGATCCTCAAGAACTTCATCCTCCTTGTCAACCATGACACAAAAGCTGCACTGCATTTCTCTGGCAACCCAGGGTGACAAAACTCAATAGAATATGTTTCCCCAAGAAAAAAATGTCTTTCATGCCAGGCTTTACAGATCATCATATTTTCTTTCTGAGGAGATTTAGAGCATTCAGCCCCTTCAGCAGGCTCTTTCAGGTCAAAGAAGTGGGTCCTCTTACCTGTTCGCAGCACACCTACAGCTCAAGAGCTTGAAGGAGAGAGTGGGGCACAAAACAGGCAGGGACGGAGAGACGACAGCAGCTAACAGCACCAGGGCCTTGTCTCTGCTCAGAGACCCAGTCTGCCACTGCCAGGCATGTCACTTAGCCATCTTGCACAGGAAGTGTTAAATGCCATCACGTTTGGTCAGACATAGCTTGCACCCCGGCGCCTTCAGTGCGGACAAGGTGCACAGCACAAAGCAAGCATGGCCCAAATTCACCAAGCAGGCGTGTGGTCTGGCTTTGTTCCCCTGAGCTATTCGGAAGGAGGGGAAGCTCCCTCACTGCATTTTCCTCCATAACATGGCAGCTGTACACCTCTAAAGCCCATACAAGTTGAGATGGTGCTAACGGTACATGTAAAGAATACCTAGGGGGCAAGCAAGGCTTAGAAAGGGTCATTTGCAAAATTACTCTTTTAGACACTTCAGCGAAGATGTAAGCTATGTGCATTCTAAACAAATAAGTAATAAACATTATCAGAGGACTTTCAACCCATTAACAGAAGCTACATTTTCCATTCATTTCAAAGTTAATGTAAAAAAAGTTGCTATTGCCTTTATCTCCAATCTTTTCTTCCTTCTCTAGAGACTCAAAATAAATTTCAGAAATAACCAGATGGTCAGTAAGCATTAGAAAACAGCTTTTGATAATAAAACCTAATTAGTTCTGAGCTGATCTCCATTGTGTATTATCAGCTTTGGCCATCATAAGAACCTCACAGTTCCCTAACCACTACAGACAAAACTTCGACACAAGGTCTGGTGAAAACCCTTTACTCCCTGGGTTCCCCCCGGCCCACTTATTCTTTGCAAGTGACTTTAAATAGGACTAATAGATACACAAGGAAATTAGTGCTTGCATTAAAAGCTCAGGTTTATTCTGAAGCTTTCAGTTCCTTGTAACACAGATACACATCTGCTTTAGGGTATGACGATATTTCAGGCTTGCTTGCAAAGTACTACAGTCGCAGAGAAGATTCCTTGCTGAAACTACAATGTTCCCTTTATGGCTTATTAGAGTCGATTCAAGCCAGAATAACAAAAAGTAAAGAAACAAAACAAATGCACAGCTGTCATTTAAAAACATATATTCTTAAAAGGCTTTAGGGGTATCATTTATGAAACACAAAGAGATTTCCTTCTTTAGCAGTGTTCCAACACATTACTCTTTCGTGCTTACTCCAAGACATGAATATACTTGCCTAAAATGTCAGCAAGGTATTTATACAAAGGCAACTCTTCAGAAACCTATTATTGTGAATACAAAACAGGAAGTACAGTAATACCACCAGCCTATGTTAAATAATGCTTAGTATAAATTGTGCTCTTCAATTAATAAGCAGTGTTAACTCCTTTAGGGGAAAGGGAGACATGAAGTGTGAACTGAAAGTACTGACTCATGATAAAACCTTTGAGTATTTTTCCCACAAGGTTTTTTGTTTCATTGGCTTGTTTTGGGTTTGGGATTTTCTTCCCCTCCCCTCCTAATAGCAGACAGAACACATCAGAGGACAGAATTTGCAATATAAATGAGAAAAAGCATGGGCTGAGGTTTGATGACATGCTGTAAAGTGAAAAAAGAAACATGAAAATAAAATAACCGTATAATAAATACTTAATGATGCTTTGCACTCTGCAACTCCTTTCAGTTCTCATGCTTTCACTGGCTAACAGCTATGTAATATGGAAGACACATCTTTAGGAAACTACTCCATCAACTATTCATACACATCTGTACTGGTGTCCAAGTGTCACAACTACTTATAATAGGATGTAAGCAAAAACGCCATATAATACTGAATATTCTTCAGCCACTTAGCTGGTACTCTACAAAACAGCATGAATTAAGTAAAAGTTAAAAATTAACAACAACAAAAAAATCTTTTTTATAAGCATTAACCACCATGAAAGTAGAGAAAAGTATGGGGTTTTAACAAAAAAAACACCAAACTGATTAATAGAAAACACATTACCCCATAGTGCAACAGACACTCCATGCATAAAAGCAAAACTCTTTCCTCACACATGTTGAAAAAAAAATATTTTTCAATAGACAGATTTCTAGAACAAGAGTGAGACAACCTAATCACCAGTTTGTTCTTTTCAAAACATCCACAGCTGCAGTCAAAAAAAAAAATTCAAGAGCTTCCCAAGTAAAACGACCTGAAACAAAAACCATGTGCAAGTCCCAGATGGGCAGAAATCAAAGCTCCTCTTTTCTTAAGTCTGACAAACCTACACCTTTTTGCAAATGTATAAGAACATCTCTTCTGACACAACTCAGTCACAGTCCCCACTTTCTCCTATGGGCATAGTATTTTGAAATCTTCATGCAGGCTAACAGATTGAACTTTGGTTTGACTGCCATCTGCTGATCCCATGTTTTGGAAACCTGCAGAGTCATTTAAAAATGTGCACAAAGCTTTCAAAGTGTTCAGTGTTTCTTCTTCCAGTTCTTGGCAATAAAGAAATTGGAGAATTAGAGACAACAGGTATTTCTGTGTAAAGAAATAAAATGAGGCCAATTATCCTGATGTTTAGCATCCTTTAGCTAATTTTCAGATAAACAGAGAAAATGTAATAATTCAGCATGCATGAATGACTACTGAAACAAAAGCATGTAACACACAGGACTACTATGATAGTAGGAAAGAGCATCATGCAAAACAGCTACTCCTTAAAGAAAAGAGAAACATAGCTGAAGCAATTACTAAAAAACCAAGGATAATATGAAATAGTAATAGACTACCTTTATGCTCCCCTGCAAGGAAGAACACTACAACAATCCATCTTGGCACTAAAATATTGATATTATGTAAAGTCTTTGTTTCTTTGTATCCCAATGAAACACAAATGCAAAAGAAGCCAAATTCATTTCCAGGAGCCTCGCATTTTGCTGGTTTCTTTCCTTCAAGATAGCATATTCTTCATGAAGGCCTGAACCAGTTGCTGATGCTGGAATGATGGAATCAAGATGTGAATACAATTACACCTACACTGGGGACGAGGACAGGACTTCAAGTGGGTTTTTTTTTTTCTAACCAGTACAGTTTTTGTCAGTACAACCCACCTTTTAGACACGTATCACTACAGCTGAAAGCTGAAATCAAAGCAGTGAGAAGTTTATTTTCCTGTTCCATACAGGAATGGCTGGTCCTGGTAAAAACAGCTTAATTGTCTACAATAGGTGACTGAGGACCCTGTACTTGAGCAGAAAATTATCACCTCAGGGCACCAGGACCATCTGGCTGAGAAAATACCTGGTTTATTTTCACACTCTCCCTTATCTTTGAGGTCGGAGAGCTCTTATACCCCACTTCTTCAACTTGATCCTTCAGCAAAGGTCTAGTTCTTTCATTCCTTTATTATATGAGAAAATTGGGGGGGGGAGGGGGGGGGAAATCAAGTGATTCTATAATCATTATTTAAATACAGTATATCAATATATTACATTTATATAAGCATAAAATGTTAAAACCTAAAGGGTTCAGAATTGTCAAAAGCATGCCTGTTTCAGCCCAGTTTGTATCCATGGTATATTTCTGCCTAATCAGATACAAACTTTATTCACCTTGGTCTAGGTCCTAAAATTCCAATTCTGCAAATATTAAAATACATGTTTAGCTTTAAAGTAAAGCCTATGCCTAAACGTTGGAAACAAACGAAATCTTTGGCTTACGGAAAAGAAAACAGTTGTAAAGGCTTGAGCGTAGACTGAAGGAGTTCCAGCAAACCTACCCAAGTTCCAGGTTAAGATCTTTTGTATCAGTATTTTTATGAGAATAAGATCCACATGAATAAAAAGTAAAGCCATGGAAACCTTACCACAAAAAAAACCCCACACAAACATGCTGCCATTTGAATAATGAGTTTGGACTTTCCTATGAGCCCAGAATTTCAGGTGGCACGCCAGGTACATAAGTTCTGGTGATTCTGAATCAAACCACAACTTTTATTCTCTTAGAACAGTACTAATTAAATTCATTTATGTTAAAATATATTCAGTCCCTCATAAGGTTAATGGTTCAAATTCGTATTTTTCCTTTTCCAAGAACTTACATTATTTGTGTTCTGTCACAGCATTGCTGGCAGATCACATCAAAATATGCCTTTGTTGTGGAAATGTGTCTGCTTAAACAGCTTTTTTATTTGTGATGTGGCATCTTCTGTGAAACATACTCTATTTTCATATGCAAAACAAAGACAGAACAGATTCCTCCTCTCTACAAACTGTAGATGATCTTACACAAACCCTGCAAATGATCTAGAACCTTCAGTGGTGGCTTCTTTCCTTTTCTTGCTCTGTCCACTAGAAATAAAAGTAACCCCCCTCAAAAAAGAAACCCAGAAAGAGGAAGCATAAGAGTTTCCCTTCAGTCATAATTCTGAAATCTCTTCAGATGCAGTGGGGTTGAACAGTCATAGAAGAGGAGAGAATTTTGCCCTCTGTGTCACGAGAAGCAGTAACAGAACACCACCTAATGCCTCAATTACAGTGTCTACAACATTACAACTATTTTACCTCATTTCCATCACTAGTACAAGCATTCTTGATTACGACACACAAAGGACATAGTGGTCTTCAATAAGAAGGTGTCATTTCTCTATAGGCACTATACTAGCCATAATTTTAGCAAGGAGCACAACCTGTTTCCACTTCACACCGATTCTTTGCACTATTCCATCCCTTGATTACACTTTTTCTGGAAAGCAGGCAGACAGTTGAAGCAATATCATAAAATACCTCCCTGCTGGCATAGCAAGCCTACATTCTGATAGGAAAATGCACACATGAGCAAGACAAATATTTTTCCAAACAACAGAAGTCCATTATTTAGCACATGCGAGTACTGCTAAACTAGCTAAAACATACCTTTCATTTAAGAAATCAACTGTTTATCTTGATTTGTGCTGCACAGAACCAAAGCATTATTTATGAGTAATGTCCTCTGTAGCAAATGTTTCTGGGTGAAGAATAAGGTTTGCACTTCACTTCCCCAGGGAAATGCAGTGTTTCTAAGCACAGGCAAGGAAGCTCAGAAGAACACAAGGAAAAGGAATCAATGGGGAAATCTAGGATGAAGCCAGTTACATTTCCTCACATCCACTCAAATGGTATCATTAGTGCATGAAGACAACAGAGAAGCTCAGATATCAGAACAAAATAGTACTTAAGCATGAAAACAGGCATTTAAAGACTTTAACATACTTCAGTATTAAATGCACAACAGAATGTTCTTCAAATTACAGTATTAAAAAGAGAATTTTGTAAGCTAGCACAGAGTACTTACTTAATAAAACTAAAATAAATGGCCACTTTATAAGTGCAGTAACACGTTCCAAGGTGTGTGTTTGCCAATACACACACCTCATAGGTTGACGGATGAACACATACACCCTGGCATGTGTTCTTGCTTACATATCTCACGTGCCTCCCTGTTAAGTAATGGAATAAGACTTGCCTTGAGAACTGGCTAATGCTGCCTCTTCTCACTCACTGACTTCTGCAGAAAACATTCACTCTTAAGAAAAACAACTTCTGAAATAAGAGTTAAGCTACTTGCAATCTTAAGTACACTCTCTCCGTCTGCAAGACTCACAACTTTGATAACCTCCATTTTCCATATCACTGTCAGGCAGGTATTTTCCCCCCAGACTGGGTTGGCAGTCAGCATTTTTCTGAGTGCATTGCTGCCTACTGCAGAAACAAGGTTCTCCTTACGGATTGCTTTTTTCATAGCAGCTAGTTACTCTCAATGCCTGCCTGGTTCACTACTTTCCTCTTTATGAGATGGGCATGCTCATGCTCTCCACACAATGACAAGGTACACTGAGGTATGGAGATGGCACTCTATTAGGAAAATTTTTCCTCTTAAAAAAAAAGTTTTTAATTCTGTTTTGCTTCTACTTGCGTATTTTGAATAAATGCTGACTAGCATGCAATAGCTCCAACAGAAAAGCATGCTTTCAACAAAACAATAGATTTCTCATCCTGCTGGAAAACAATCTGATTTTTTTTATTTTTGTGGGTTTTTTTCCCCCTCAGTCACAGGACTTAATTCCACAGCAATATCAATACTAGGACCTGCAGCTCACTACTTATGGTCATTTCTGACAAGACATAGCAAAAACAGTGCCATGCTTATTGTTCTTCTCCCTTTCCTTTCTCAGAACCAATGTGCAACAGTGCAAAGGAATTTGAGTTCTCTTAAGCTCATTATATTGTGAGGCACTTTATCTCTCATTCCTCTGTTTTCAGTAAGAGTCCAGTGCTTGTCAGGATCTGTCTATAGATAACAGCATGTACTGGCAGGGCATGGGCCTTTCCTGTGTTACTTCTCCATTGCAGCACAATACAGACCCCTTCCTCTCATCTATTTTTCCTATATAAAATTTGCATCTCCCTTATGAGGTCTAATACCAAAGAAATTATGTAATACAGAAGCCATAGTTTCTGATGATATAGTTATTCAAAGCAACAACAATGAAGGCTGAGGGTAAAGAACTGTCCAAGACTCTCAGGAGACTTAGCAATTGGATAATGCAAAGCAGTGAACATGGGAAATTCAATCTTTCCTTCATATATAAACGGATGGGTGTGAGATGAATCATTACCACTTCTAGCTTTAATAGACAGTGATGAAAACTTGAGCTCAGTTCTTGGCAGCAGTCAAAAAAGCAAATCCAGCGTTAAAAACTCAGAACTGCTAATAAAAGAGTAAAGACCAAAACAGAAAGCATCATTCTGCTCCCATACAAATCCATGTTGCACCCACAGCTTGGATACTGTAAGCAGTCCTGGCCCTTTTCTCTCAGAAAGGATATAATAGATCTGGAAAAGGTCCAGAGAAGAGCAACAAGTACAATCAAAAGCATAAAACCATTCCAGTTTAAGGAACAGCTGGGTCTCCTTTCATTGTTCATAGGACCTTGTTCACCTGCTCCAGTTATTTGGAAGTCAATTTTTGGGTTTTGTTTTAATATAAGATTACACAGTTTCATAACAGATAAAAGGGTGTGCACCAGGGAAAGGTAAAGTTTCAAATTTGCACATCAGTTGTTTTTTTGAGAACCAGCTGCTTTGCCAGATACAGAGTACAGAGACATACAGAATGGGGGCACAAAGGCACAATTTGGCACAAAAAACATTATTCTTGTTTATTTCCTGAGAGAATGTGAAAAATTATCATCAGCTCTGTTCAGAAACAGGTTCTAATTTGCCCACGAAGTTGTTTTGTTTTTTTTTGATTTGTCCATGAAATAGGAACAAGAAAGCCACAGTGATGTTTCACTTCATCCTCTTCCATCTGTGAGGGGATGGCTACTTAGCTTGCCTTCCCTCCTCTTAGCAGTGCTTTAGAAGGTACTACCGCAGGTGACACACAAGCACATTGATACACATGCATAAAGCCAGCAAAGCCTGCAGCCCTCTGCCTAAACAGTCCAATGTTTCAAGAGGTTTATTTACCTCTGTTCATTTACCTTCGTACTGTTAGTTCTGTCTCTGTGTCTTCACCTGAGAAGTCGCCTAGTGGCACTGATACAAGTTATGACATCCTTTGCTATCATCCTGCCCACCCAGTTCCCAAACAGTTTTCAAAGCAAAAATTGCTGTATAGGAAATAACAAAGTGGATGGGCGAAGGAGGGAGAGAATCATAGGGAGTAGGGATGCAAAAGTTTTGTTATACAGAGTTACAGCTATTGATGTGAGGTTACAAGGAAAAGGTACCAGTGGTGGCAGTGTAACTTGAACATGTATAATGAATTTTGGAATAGATTTTTCTATTTTCTAACATACATTTTCATAACGTTTTTTATGTTGGAATTTTAACTTTGAGCGAGGGAAATGAGAAAATGGAACAAATACACAACCTATTTGAAGGAGTGGCTAGTAAAACTGAATAAGCTCATTTTTAGGTTTAAGAGTAATATGAAGTAACAATTGTCAGTATCACATCATCAGCAACACAAAAGCACACTTCCCAAAAATCACCTTTTTCAACACTTGTCAGGGAACAATAATTCAAGATGCTGCTGTAGGCAGCAATCAGAATATTGTTATAAAGTGTGTACAAAGCACAAATGAGACAGCTTTTTCAAAATTTTTTGTGCATGTGGTGTATGCTTCTCTGTAGCACAAAGCTTAATTTGTCATGGAGGGAATACACTTACATTTAAAACAAAGGAAGAGGTAACTACACCCTGTTTAATTAAACTCCTTACCTAAGTAAGAACACGTAAGAAGTACAACCCCCCGAAGGAGCAGTCACTTCAGATTTCCAGGACTCCTAAGTCCTACCAGCCATTGCCTGGCACCACTGAATCAAAATACTCATTTGACTTTCAGACCTTCCTCTCTCAATCAGTTTCACATACCTTGTAGTCTACACATTTTTCTAGGTTATCCCAAAAATCTAGCAAACTGTCGTGACTCTGAGCCAACTCTTACAGTTGTACATACATCAAATCATAGAGAGCTTCAAACAAAAGTTTGTTATTAAATTACGCTGGCATATGCAACCCTGAGGTATTCCAGTGACCTAAATAGTCATCCAAGTTTACACTGTTCATAAGAAATGTTAATGTCTCATTTGGACACAAATAGAGCCCTAGCTTTGTGCTCCTGCATGCATGCATAACAATCCTTCCATGTTCCTTATGAGAACGCTATTATATGAATTAATGATCCCCAGATTGTTCCCTTTCTCTTATGCTACATTATTATAGTACTGCCTTAATTTAGCTTGATGTTAAGAATTTATTCTAGTAACAATGATGTTACAGAAAGAACCTGTTTTCCTGGAGAAATCGATTATCTTCCATGGTTATACGAGCTGCACATGAATGGTATTTCTACTTCTCCCTCAGCAGTACATGTCATGTGCAAGACATCCAACTTTCGTCACTGACAGAGCAAATAAAAATGTAAAGCTGGATCTCCTTCAACACACAAAAAGGAAAAAAAAAATTAACTAGTGGAAGTTCTGCCTATGATGTCCTATTTTTCCTTCTCCCCACAGAGATTTCACACACAAAAAACAACAATGGTCCTAGTGAACTGAATGGACTAATGATAGCATCTAATACCCATAGAAAACCTTAAGCAAAAGATTAACAATATCCTTACCGAGAAACAAGTGCATATCAGCTAATCCCTAAACTCAACAGCTCTTTACTAATGTAGAGAGCTTGATCATATTCCAACTTGCTCATTACAAAGCTCTGAGCTTCAGAGGTTTTCTAAACCTAGAACGAAACCAATCACCTTGGTTTAGGTCAACCAAAAGGTGAAACCGTAGACTGGCCATGTCGCCCTCCCAAGCTGCACTCCATTATGATTGATACTGAACCAGCGATATGTACAATGCTGGGCATTCTGTTTCATCATTACTCCCATTTTTACTGGAACAGCTTCCACCTTACTGGGGAGAGATAAGTATCAACACTTAATAGAGAAGTCACTCAACATTTTACATTATAAGATCATGCATTTACTAGCTTACGCTATTCTGAGCTTTGACCTTCTTGTCCTTTCCAAGCTGGCTGGCTGCCTTCAACTGATTTGTTTTGTAACATTCCAGTCAAAACCTTTCAGCTGTTGCATGAGAAGGAGACCAGGAAAAACGTTGCTGTGTTTACATTCTTTTAAATTTTAAAAATAAAATTTTTTCACCCTAACCTTTGGGGGGAGGTCTTGATACCTGACCACATCAGAAGGTCGTGAAAATTTTGCCAATCTGTTTTCCAAGTTTTGACCACTCAAAGACTGACCCTACCAAGGCTCAAGGAGTCTGCAAGGCCATGCTGGTTCCAGGCTCCCAGAATGATTGCAGGAAAATGACCTCTCCTCTTACTGGAGTCACTTGGATCTAGTCAAGCAAGAGATGGAGAAAGCAGACACCAGAGTGGACTCCCCAAGCAAGAAAGGCCTGAACACATTTAAAACCAACAGTATGGACACCGGGGCAAAACTGATGTTCATTAAGGACAGACTCAAGATGTGGAAGCCAGGGAGAAAAAAGAGGTCTGGGGACTCCTGGCTGGGCAGGCATGCATCCAATGAGAAGCGCAACTGAGCAAAAAGACTAGAAGCAAGAATCGTACTGAGATGAGATGAATAGTTTGCTGAAGATCATGGAGTCAGTAGAAATAAGTACTAAAGACCATGAGGATACTGCATCAAGAGAGAGCAGGCAAACTGAATAGGCACAAACATCAAGAAAGGAATATAAGGCAGAGTTACCCTCATGGAAAACTGGAAGAAACACAAGTACTGAAACAGTAATTTATCTACCTATTCTTATGTTGTAAGAAAACATTCAGGGTAACAGGTAGAAGTCCCATTCCTACATAGTAGACCCCACAAAGAAAAGCAACAGAGTTTAATACTATTACAATTTACCACCTATTTCAAGCAAATAAGGTTGTTTTTTTTTTTATGGCAGATCAAGAGGGTCCTGTACTGCTGATAACCACAAAGGTCTCCATATGACACCACACAATGGAATCTGGGTACTCCCCGAAGAAACTAGTCATTGTTCAGCCAATTTTAAACAGTGGAAATCAAAGCCCTCAAAAGTAAGGAAATGCGAGTGTGAAGGTAATTGAAGTAGAGGTGATCGTAATGACTGGTAAAAATAATTTTCTAAATTAATGCAATTTAATTAATCATGCACAATAAATACTATTTTAATTATCGTAATTAAAGACTGCATTATGATGTACACACAAAAAGAAGAATTAATTAAGACTGTACAGGCAATCTTACCTATGTCAGTTCTTAACTTATGGGTGCTTGACAAGCACAACGTTGTCTGTAATGCTATTTTAACAGCATACACAAAAACACACATACCTACTTGGGCATTTTGTATCCACAAAGAGGAAAGCTGGGCAGATGACCAACTGGGAAGCAAGCCCTAAATGTGTCTGTGGCTACAGCCCAAGCACCATAATTGCAGCCATCCCTCTAGCTTCTGTAGCTCACAGTGCTACACTAACATCCTTTTCAGCATCACTCCCACAAATATTTAAAAAACTAGACTTTTTGGAAAGTTTCTTCCTTACCTGTTATCATTACACTAATGAAGCTTATTACACATAAAAAGACTCATGCCATCCAACATGCTGACTGTGAAATAAACCTTGCTGCACTCTGCTTATCTGCCATAAAGTCAATCCCCAGTATCCCAAATTACATGCTACCAAGGCCCCCATAGCTCCAGAGGATGCTCCCGTGGGAACCGAACCAAGCCAAGCCACAAATCTCTGGAGAACTACTCATCTGCAGCCCTCCCCTGCAAGACACAGACACTGACATAAAATGGAAGAGGGAATTGACAGGATTTAGAGGAAGAGGTTATCATCACATAATCGGTTCTCACATAACTTAAGTAGGAAGTGAATACCTGTACCTTTACAAGCACACACACAAGTTCTAGCAGTTAAAACCTGCTGTACAGGTACATGAAACTTTGACACATTAGTGTTGCTTCTCTAGATAAAGTTGCTTGCTTTGTCACTAAACCCAAATGAGGAAGAAAGTTGACCTAACCCAACAACGCTTGGGAATTTATACCCAGTCTACATGTATTGCTCAAATGCACCTCATTTTTCGAGGCACAATTCATTTTGACCCCATATATTCCCATCTCACCTTACAAATACAGTGTCCACCTTACAGTTTGAAACAATAATCAAACCAAAACAAAACACCCCCACCTGGTATCACAGTTACAGACTCACTGAACTGAGTGATGGTATTTACACCACCAACACGAATCTGACAGCCTTTCGAATGTCCCAATTTGCTGATAATCTGGAGGCTTTCTAACACACTGTGCTCCTCATCTGGACTTGGTGAGTCTAAGAGGTATGAATAAGAACAAACTTTGGCCCTCGGTCTTTACTTTCCCATCTTTGTACTTTTCCAAATGAAATAAATACACTTTGATTCCTCCAAGTAAGTTTTCCAGCATGTGTTGCAGAAGTTTATGAAAGCATTAGTGATGTTAAAATACATGACTGAGCCGATGTAAGGAATGCTTTCCGTTTTAAAGATTAAGACTAGGCATATTTACTTTTCTGTTCTATTTGAAGTAAACCTATTATATTTTTACTTACATTGTTTGGATGTATGTTTTCACAGACAAAATAAAGCAAACTTGTCCCGGCCCTACAGTATATCTGTTAAAGGAGAAAATATGCAGTCTAGCAAGTTTTCCCTCCAACCCTTCTTTTCAGGCAAGTAATAAATCTTGAGTGAAAAAGTCACTGTGCTCTTCAGCTGTCACCACTAAGATTTTGTTTTTTAAAGCCGTAGCAGCCTTAAGGCTGATTTACTACTCAACCCTCCACACTCTGACAATCGAATAGTTGGAAACAAAAATCACTTCTGCACACCTGGAGATATTTTATTTGCTGTAATCATGAGAAAACAAAGTTTTCATCAGTGAGGAAGGAGGTGGGGGCAGGGAGAGACTTAGGTGAATCTTAAAACCTAGTTCTTGACTCGAAGAGAAACTTCAAGAGAAACTTGTATCCAGAGAAGCGTGGCCAGC
>NW_010269624.1:0-3734 GCF_000690775.1 Eurypyga helias
ATATGAACTTTGAGTACCTTATTTCACAAAAAAACCCCCCACGCACCTTAAAAAATACTTTCCTGCAGTGTTAAGTTTCAGAACTGTATTTGTCAACTTCACGTTTAAAAAGATGTAGCTAAAGTCGGTTTTCCGCTGTGGAATGTAAATATTTGTAAAAAGAAATTCTTTTGTATATTTTTGTGAAAATGTAGTTCCCCTACTGGTTCCCCTACTGATACGATTTAATAAAAAAATCCCCATTTACGCTACTGCTCAAGCGTCTCCATTGTTCTTGCTTCTCTGGTCCCTCGTCTCTGGGTTTTCCCCCCGTCTGAGAACGTGTCAGGGCTGAGGATTCCGGGGAAAACGGGCCCAGCAGCCGCACCATTTCCCCTCTCTCCCTGGGAGCGGGGGAGGGGCTCAGTCACCGTGTCCTTCCATCTAGGCTGATCCGCGTGCAGGAATCGGGTCCGAGAAAGAAGCGCCACCCCAACAGAATGCAAAAAATGTGCTTTGTAAGTTTTTAATGGAATTTAAAGTAAAACTTTTCGTACACAGACGTTTTCTTCTTACAGCGTAAAAAAAATGTAAAATTGCTCAAACTTACAAACCTGGAAAATTAGAGACATTTCAAGTATGGCATCAGCCTCATTTTATGAAAACGATGTATATTAAAAGTTCAAAACGCACAATTTTTGCTAACAACCTGCGCCCACTGGTCGCCCTTCCCTTCCGCTGCCGTCCCGGGGAGGCAAAGCTGAGGCCGGAGCCGGATCAGTCATTCGCTGCGGGGAGAGAGAAGAACGATTCACACAATGAACCACCCCACCGGGCCGCGGAGACGATCCGAGACGGGATCTGCAGCCCACCCTGCAGGGTAAGACCCTTCCAGATGGGACGAGCGGGAGCGAGCGCCACGTGGCGACCCGAAGTCGGGCCACGGCTGCAGCCGCGCTAGCTGACGGAGTCGGGGATGGAAGGCAGGCAGGAGCTGCCAGACACGCCTGCACAGCGTGTGGAAAAGACGGAACGACAGCAGGGAAGAGCTGGTGTTGGACCTTCGGCTTTATTTGACTGAAACTCGGAAAACACAACGCCTCGTGGGGCGCTCCCCACGCAGGGGTGGACACATTACTTGGCGTTTGTACTACGGAAAGCAAACAGCAGAGCGCTCCTTAAAACTTACAACCCTCGCTGTTCGTCACACGCAGGTTACTCCTGGGAGCGAAATCACGCTTGCGACCTACGTCGCGACGCGGATGCGAAACCTACCCAAAACGACATGGGGACACGCGCCCCGTGTCTCACCTGTTCTGGGCTCGAGTCCACTTGAGGGCGTGGCGGGGCGGGACGGCGACGGTCGGGTGGTAGAAGGCGCAGTCGGGTCTGGTGCACTGGGTGTTGAACCTGCAGTGCTGAAAGGGACAGCCGCTCAGCACCGCCCGCCGAGCGAGCCCCTCTGCGACCGGCTCGACCCAACGACGGAAGGACCCCTTCCCCCAAAGCGGAACCCGCCAGTCAGACACTCGGAAAGCGCACATGCGCCAACGGGCACAAGTTCCTTGGCTTTCAGGGTTCGGAGTTCCACGCGAAGTGCTCCCCGCACAGGAGGCGGGAGCATGAGGGCCGAAGAGCTGCGCTGTCTGGGATGGGACAGGATCTGGGAGCAGAGCCCTGGGCACTGCCGGGGCTGCGGAAAGCGCCCGCCTTACTGGCGTAAGAACAGGCAGGGACACAGCCCTCCCGCAGCGCCCGAGTCACAGAGCCTGGCCCTGCCCGAGTCACGGTCACATCCTGCAGGGGAGCGGGACAAGCGTCAGAGTTCTTGCGCACGGCCGCCCTCCTGCCCCACGAGTGGAGAGCCTAGAACCTTCCTCCCACAGAGGCCACACGGCCTCTGCCCCCTCGGCCCCCGGCGTCCCGGCTGGGCAGTGCCCTGGCGCACGCTGCAGCCGGCTGCCTGTCAGAAACTCCTCGGAAGCACCTGGGGAAGAGGCCACTTAGAAACCTGATTTCCCACGTTCTTCCCCGCTTTTGCGCGTTCTGCTTCCGAGCTCAACGCACGGGAAGCAAAAGGCGTGACGTGCTAGCGACGTTTCCTGACACAAAGGAATGTAGTTCAGATCTCTTTCTAGGAAGGGAGGGAAGAAGTAGGAGATGATGCTTACTTTTGGGTGGTAAAACGGACATTCCATCTTCTTACAAGCAGGAAAAAACTTGCAGAGCGGGCTGCTGGAGGGTGCAGACGGTGGGGGTAGCGGTGCTGACAGCAGGAAAGAAAAAAAACAGGCGGTGAGCCCAGATGAGAACAAACTGCTTTTCAACACAACTCCACCCACACTTCCATAGGTCAATCCCTCCATAAGAAACTACCTCTGGTAACGCACCACGGTTCTGCAAGATACGGGAAGCGTATCCCTAGGCGCTGTGCGGGTCTCACCCTGCGGCCGAAGGCGGCTGCCAGGCACCCGCTGCTCTCGGGTCTCCCCCGTCTCAAGGCAGAAGGTCACGGCAACGCTTCCCACAGGAGAAGCGGAGGTTGCCGTAGGCAGAGACACTCCAACTGGCAGCAGCGAGCCCGCTGGAGCTGAGGCTAACCGGGGTGAAACGCGCAGGCAGAGCGCTTCCCAGGAGTGCGGGGGAGCTGCTGGAATTGATAGAGAAGCACGTTGCCTTCCGGCCTGGTAACAGAACTGCATCGCCCCAGGACAAGGGCTAAACCCATCCAAAGGATCACAACTTCAGCAGAGTCAAGGCATTCCACCTTGGCACTACCCAAAGGCTCCGGAATACCAACCCGTAATCCAAACACAGCCACTGCCTTCACCAGGCGACCTCAACACCGAGAGTCACCCCACCCTCGCAGAAGTCAACCCTGGCAGCATGACCGAAGCACAGCGTGTTCCTACGGAGACTGACACCTCCGTTTTCAGTTTGTGCCTCAAGCTCCTGGTACAACATGCGCCCAAGTTCAGGAACGGGTAAGGAAAACTGCCGTGCTGGCTCATCCCCGCAGAAGGGGCTGCTGCATGGCAGCGTTCAGGGAGTTAACAGTTTTTGCAGTAACACTGGATTATTACTCTTCATCCAGCATTCAGAGTTGAAAGACAATTGTCCCATCCCTGGAAGTGTTCAAGGCCAGGCTGGATGAGGCTCTGAGCAACCTGGTCTAGTGGCAGGGGGGTTGGAACTGGATGGTCTTTAAGGTCCCTTCCAACCCAAACCATTCTGTGATTCTATGAAATCAAGCAAAACATTACTTTTCTACCACTGCAGGTTTCTGCTTCCCATGCCGTTTTCCCTTCAGTGATTCCATTTAAAGCTCTGAAAAACAGGAGGTGCTCACCTGGCTTAGGAGGCGGATGGGGATTCCGTCGACTGGCATGAGTGTACGGACAGTCCGGCTTCGTGCACTTGGCATCGTATTTACAGTTTGGGTGGATGAACAAGCATTTATCAGCGAATTTGCAGTTAGGAAAAACTCTGAGGGAAAAGAAATTGAGTCATAAGCCCACCCTCAGAGTAAAATCCGCAGGGAGTCGCTGCGCACGAAAGCCGGTAGGTGTATCACAGAAAGGCAGACCCACCGCAGGGCGTGCGCACGCGCGGGCTGTGTGCGAGCAGACCTGCGTTCAAACGAAACTCGCCCCCCCGCACTCCAACATAACGGCACCCCGACGTGTTCAGAAGCGATCGACAGCTCGCAGCACTGCCTGCTGGTTTAAGGTGTGCTGGCTCGTTTGGGAGGGAGT
>NW_010269625.1:0-10018 GCF_000690775.1 Eurypyga helias
ACTGACTGCAGCCCGAGCTCCCCGCACCAGCACTTGGACCCCGCACAGATGGGGTTTTTGCGCCTTAGTCTCACGCGGGTCGTTGTGAAGCTCGGGGGGTTTTCCCTCGTGGGAGGGAGGCAGATGAGGAGGCTGCAGAAGCTCACAGAGATGTGGGCTATCCGGAGCTGGCAGGGGCCCACCAGGATCATCCAGGCCTGCTCCTCACTCCACACAGGGCAACCTAAAAGTTAAACCTTATGCCTAAGAGCATTGTCCAAATAGTTCATGAACAGGGGCCACGACCCCTTCCCTTGGGAGCCCATTCCTGTGCTGGAATGCCCTCTGTGAGGAGCTTTTCTCTAACACCCAACCTGAACTTCCCCTGAGGCAGCTCTTTGCCATCCCCTCAAACTCTGTGGCCAGACACCAGACATGAGGCCTGAGTGTCTCCCTTCCATACCTCCTCCTGAGGAAACTTCCTGAGAAGGACCTCTGAAAATTTCATCGCTGCTTTTGCCCAAGAGCAGGACAGGGCTCCCCCCACACTGCAGGAACAGCGACGGCTGCGCAGGCACAGTGCCCCCCCCTGAAAATACAGCTGAGCTACAGTGAGGCAGCTACAGGAAAAGTACCCTGATACCTCATCAGTGAGGTGCGACTACACACGTTCTACAGATTTAATCCTGGTCTTTCTCTTCTACACACAGACAGGTAAGCACCCCACTTCTGTGTCCAACCTGGGCCTACCCCGCCTTGGCCAGGATGCACAGGGAATCCCTAGCAGCCAGGGGGTGTGCAGGTCTTCTGTCGGCCCCGGGGGTGTCAGAGCCAGCTGGCAAAAACTACGGCTACCGCAAACTACTGCTTGGAACCAGGCATTATTGAAGAGGTGAAACACCCAGAGTAAACCAAATTTTGCTCCTTTATTTGCCTTCAAACCTGTGTAGTAAGGAGGCTTCTTGGGTGTAATAGCTTGGACAGCACAGGGCTGGGACCAAAGGCTGTTTCTGGAACATTCCATGGTGCTTCTGAGCATGGTCACAGACAACACCATAGTTTCACAACCATTTTAGCCCGACAGAACTTGGCAAAGTCATTGTAAAGCATGGTGCCAGTCTCCTCTCTGCCTTCAGCTGCTGCTGCTTTTTTCACGTCAGTAGCTTCGAGCGCGTGTGCTTGACTGGGGAAGTGTGCTGGTGAAGAAAGAAAATCTCTAGGTGAATGTCAGAAGTGACAGCAACGAAGTGTATGAGAAAAATCCATAAAATGTTTGGGGATAAGGGGACCACCTCTTGCAGTACCTGCACCAAGGTCGTACAGCCTAAACTATTACAGGACTAAAGCATAAGCTGCCTGCAGCATCCCTGTACATTTTTTTTTTTCCAGCCATGCTGCTTCTCTTAGAAGGTTTTTCTTAACCCATTTACTTCACGTGCAACTTCCTCCTTTCCTTGGAAACCCACTTGCAACCTCTTTCTTAAAAGAAAAAAATATGGCCACTGGAAAACAATTAACTTGGGAGCAGGGCAAATGCAAGGGTAACCCTTTATGTGTGTCATCCTAATGGCACTCCAAAAATGTGCACTGAAATTAATATTTCCTTTTTGGGAGCAGAACACTGTGTGCCTTGTACGGATTTGGAAGTGTTTTATTCCCCCCGCCCCTCAACTCATCAGTGCTGCTGTAAAATGATCTGGCTGTCTCGGAACAAGGGTTTTATTCTTGTGCATGATTTTAGGACCTGATCTCCTTTCACATGCATACTCAGCAGTTTAAAACACACTCAGGAGAATTCTTTATAAACTTGTGACTTGGCACGTGACGCTGGGCTTGGCAGTCCATTAAGGCTTTAAAACCGAGTGGATTTTTTTCATCCTACCTAAGCATATATAATTTAACATAGCTTCAAGAATGCTTTTTTGTTTTGTCATATAATTTGAACAGTTTGAGCTTTTAAGAGGCAGATTTATCTTTAATAAATATAAGATGTATGTTCTGTATGTTTATTATATAGTAAGTAGAATATATTAGTAATACGAGCAAGATATATTTTATATTATTAACTACAACTATATAAACAGCTTTATAGTTAATAAGTCTGCTTCAGTAAGTAGGCTAATTCTGCTGACTTCCAGATTCTGATTCACATCCTTCCCCAGCGAATCTTGTGTCATTTGTCTGAGCATGCATCCCTTTGCATTAATTTGCAAAAAAGCAGCATGCAGGCGCTTTCACAAAATCCCCGTCACAGTCTCTCAAGTGGCTTAAATTTTCCGTTACTATGGGATGGTGTGAAGCCAGACAACTTGATAATATTCCTGAAAGGGATGAAATAAAGT
Source organism: Eurypyga helias (assembly GCF_000690775.1). Lineage (NCBI taxonomy): Eukaryota > Metazoa > Chordata > Aves > Eurypygiformes > Eurypygidae > Eurypyga > Eurypyga helias. Next base: position 2,322 of record NW_010269625.1, read on the forward strand.
TATGCAGAGTCTGTTGTGTGTCAAGTAACACGCAAACACTTTGTCAGTATTTTACAGCGCATGCAGGATACACACCTCATTTGCTCGATTTTGGTTAGCGCTCCTTTAGATTTCTGCAATGCTTGTGAGGTTTAAAAAAGCGTAGAATCATAGAATGGTTTGAGTTGGAAGGGCCCTTACAGCCCATCTAGTTCCACCCCCCCTGCCATGGGCAGGGACACCTTCCACTAGACCAGGTTGCTCAAAGCCTCATCCAGCCTGGCCTTGAACACTTCCAGGGATGGGGCATCCACAGCTTCTCTGGGCAGCCTGTTCCAGTGCCTCCCCACCCTCTCCAGGAAGAACTTCTTCCTGATGTCCAATCTAAACCTCTCCACTTTCAATTTAAACCCATTACCCCTTGTCCTGTCACTACAGGCCCTTGTAAAAAGTCCCCCCCAGCTTTCTTGTAGCCCCTTCAGGTACTGGAAGGGGCAATAAGGTCTCCCCGGAGCCTTCTCTTCTCCAGGCTGAACAAGCCCAACTCTCTCAGCCTGTCCCCATAGCAGAGGGGCTCCAGCCCTCTGAGCATCTGCGTGGCCTCCTCTGGACTCGCTCCAACCAGTCTATATCCTTCTGGTGTTGGGGGCTCCACAGCCGGACGCAGCACTCCAGATGGGGTCTCACAAGAGCAGAGTAGAGGGGCAGAATCACCTCCCTCCACCTGCTGGCCACACTTACAATCTTGAAATAGCCATAGTTTCGATTATGCCATGTCAGAATGATACCGGTAGTCAGACTGAATTTTTTTTGAAACGTCTCCATGACTCACAAGAAGGATGGTAGGGAAATGTTTTTCCCCTTTTAAGCAAAAATTCTCATGATTTTATTTATTTTTGAGGAGATGAAATTTTGATGTCTCTGTACATTGGACTGGAAGTTTGAGGTTTAAAAGGAAGGCTGCTTGGGCCAAGGATATCTGGTTTACTTTCTTTGTAGTAATCTGCAAAAAACATTGATATCATAAAGTCTTCATAAAATCTCATTACTTTTCTTAAAATTTGTCAGTGAAATTCTTAGCTGTCTCTCTACTGAACGGATCCAACCTCTCAGTTTTCCACAAACATACAAGACCATATGTAGCTCATGCTCCCAACGGATTCGAGTTCAGTCTGTGGAGGACAGACAGCAGGCACTGTGAAATTTTACTGAAAGGATGTGGAATATTTTGTTTGGGCTTTGTGTGGAAACAAGCAACGTCAAGAGCTGTGGTGAAGAGGAAGGAGCCTGGCTCAAATACAAGGAAACTTGTAACTGTCAGATGTGAGAAAGAAGAAGAAATTCAGGGAAGGGGAGACGGAGTGAGAAGCAGGAGCTGAGAAGCAGTCATCTAGGAAGATAAGGATGAGGAAAAATCTTGCAGCAGGAGCTGGAGGTGAATGGAGGTGTGCAGTAACTAGGTCAAGAACTGCCATGTTAATGAGGAATATAAGAGCAAAGAGGAGCAATGTGCTCAGAAACTGAGGATAAGAGCAGAAGTTGGGTGGGAGGAGAACAGATTTGTTTTATTAAGTTAGTGTAATCAATAGAAAAACAGAAAATGCCTTCCCACATGTCACGTTTTCTAATCTGGGGTGGCAGCAGTTTGCTCACTTCATGGATAGTAAGGGTTTTTTTAAGAGGTGCTAGATGTGTAAGAAGGCTGGTACCTGTGAACAGCCATATTTTCATTCAGGCTGCTGGACACCGAGGAGGAGTAAAGTCTAAGGCTAAAACTAATGCAGAAGCTTGGTGCAAAGCCAGATCTGGACAAAACACAGGGCCTGGTTTTGCTTATACAAGAGTGCAGCTACATCTGGGTGCATCCAGGGACCGTGTGACTTTGGAGCCAGGAGAGGAGGAGAGACCTGTAAGGAAACTGGGGGAGATCTACAGAGGGTTTGTGCCCTTGTCCCCTGTGAATCGCCTCCAGCTTGCGTAAAGGTCTTGTTTAGAGAGGCATGACAAAGGAACTGGGAAAAACCCGTAGTAAAATATGCTTTTAAAATGTTCCTAACAAACGTAGACAGGAGTGTAAATTTGCACAGATTCATGCTTTGCAACTCAGACATTTGATCCAATAATAGGTCACTTAACATTTATTGTCACGTGGAGTTGGAGTTTCAGGTGTGGATGTAATCCCAGTTCAACTAAATCAATATAAATATTTAAATGGCTCCTTTGTAGTTTAACCAGTTTGGGGCCCAGTAGTGCCACATGTTGCACAAAAGGCTGGTTGAGAAACTGCTTCTTAAATCTACATCTACCTCATAATTTATTTGTAATCCTGTACATTGGGTATCTGACACTAATCATAAGCTGCAGTTGAGAGGCAGAAGGTGATGAGGTTCCCTGGGAAGTGAGAGGTAGAAGCAAAAGGAAACCAGGTAGAAGACAGGGTGAAAGAAAATACAAACTCTCTAGATTTTTCTCAGCTGAAAATACGGGGAACAGACTAATCTTGAGTAGTTTTTGTAGGCTAGGAATGCTGCAGGATCGAGCTTTCATTACATGTTTTTCTGTTAAAATTTCAAGAAACTGAAAGTGTTTTCAAAGCAACAAGAAAGTCGGGGTTTGTAGACATGTAATATATTTATTAGGTAAACTGAAGTGCTTGGGGGATAAAAAGGACAAGGGTCCAGACAAGTAACCTTTCTATTTTCTTGGAGTCAAAATACCTTCCTTGAAAGAGGGCTGCAGGATCAGGTACTGGATAGCATGCTATCTTGGTAAGGTTACATATCCTCACACAGCTCTACTCAGAAGTAAGCTGGGTGGAAAAGCTTACATAAAGACAAAGGAGGTTTTAATTAGATTACTTAATTTTTGCTAATTCTTCGGCATTGTTTTCCTGTAGGAATTTTGCAAGCCCTAGGACGGAGAATCAGTTTCCACCACTGGAGGGGCTCAGTTTTCTTGCTGCCTACTTCGATGTAAGTTCCAAGAAATTCCTTTGATTTTAGTGTATTACTGTATATTTGCAGTATGATAAAGAGAACTTCGTATCTCCCTGTCTCATCAGTTCAGCTCAGTGAAACATCACCAGCATGATAAACTGTGCTAATAATGTTGATGTATAAGAAAAAGACAGCTCCCCAAGTGTCTGTTGTGCCTCATAGACCAGGTACCTGTGCCTGCCAGGGTTCTCTAAAGCACTTTGATTTGCTGAGGCACAGGACTGTAGCTCCGTGTGAGGACGTGCAAAGAAACTCAGTAAATTGGCCGGGAGAATACAGTAGCAAAGACATGGTCTGCTCAGTCCTGCCGTCACCTTACAACAAAGAAATTGGGGAGGGGGCTGATCTTGAACTAATTTTGTATTTTCTTAAATCCTTCTGGTTTCATTCTCTCTTGACTCCAGAGGGACTGCTAGCATGAGCTAAGGCTGGCTTCTTGGCAGCTGAGAAATAGGGACGAGGCAGGAGTAAAATGGCAATGTTACTTTAACTCTCCCTTCCCCAGACATGCAGCTGGGATGAGGGGTCAGCATCACTGTGTGGCCAGCCAGTGTCCTAGGGCTTCTGGTAAGGAATGGGATTGTGATCACAGAATTCCTGTTTACAAAAGCTGAATGTAGATGTGCTTAATGAGCGTATTTTTTAGTTCCTTCCCTGTTCTTCCTCACTGACCAGCTCCCTTGGGTCTGGGAGGGTGGCTGCAGTCAGATAAGGCTTTGGCACTGCTTTAATTGCCTTAAACAGATGTTTTGTTACAGAGGGTCTTCTGTCAGGATCCCTGCTGAGATAAACTGACAGGGATCCAGAGTGAGTCTAGTGAACATAATTTCGTTTTTGAGGAGAATGGCAGCTGTGTATGATGCATACAAAATGCTAATTTGTGCCAGCCTACATTTTTTTTCAAAGATGCTGGAGACTAATGGAAGAGGAAGCTTATTTTTCCCATCTCTGAGACCCAGTGCAGCCTTGCTTTAGCTGGCTGGTTGTTGAATTACCTGTGGGGGAAAAAAAATCTGCATTTAAATTATATGGAAAATAATTTTGACTGAGGGAATTAGAATTTTCTTCTAGCAAATAACTTGAGAATTTGAAGGAGCTTTAGTTTACTGAAGTTAAATCACTCCTGGTTTATCTGGAAGAAATGGAAGACTTGTCTATTGGGAGCGACGCTTGCGTACAGTGGTATTAATGTCACTTTCTACTTTTATAGAATCTTCCTTTGAAACTGTTGTTGAATTATCATCTTAAAAGCTAAATAGGTTGCATCAAAATTGATGCAAATTTCTGAAGTAGTTTCTGAGTGCTGCTGGTTTGTGGGTGCTGCTGGCTCTGTATAATTATTAGCTTACTGAGTAATGTGGCTGAGTATGTACTTTGTGCAGTGGGCACAAGATCAGCTGTGTCTGAATAAGGAGTGTAGGGCACAACCAAAATGGGCTTCATGTGACAACAGAACAGTACCTTTCAACAAAACACACACCACTCCAGCAGGGCCTGGTGATGTTGTTCATGAAGCATGCACTGACGTGATACACTCCCTGGAGGGGATTACAGCTGAAGAGGGTTGTTTCACTTGCCAGACTCAGACTTTTAGGGAGAAGTAGCTTATCACCAGGAGGAAGGTATGTCTATGACATCACTCCTCGAGGCCTAAGAAAACCTTTACACTTAAAGAATTGGCCTTGACAGAAGTTGTAGCAAGCCACCGTGTCTTAATTTAAAATTTGTGCTTGCTAAATGCTTCTTGATGTAGCCCTTTGAACATGACACAGAGCAAAGGCTTTTGCTTCGTGAGCAGTCACTGGGGAAACGTGGGCTGTCCCAGCTGGTGCGGTTTGCAGATTCCTTTAAGGATTTCATGAAGCTCAGCTTCAGACTTTGGAACTAGTGAACTTATTTTTTCCACATGGGAGGTAGACTCAGCCGTTGCTGCACATCTTCCCCAGAATTGTTTCCACTGTGAGGTCTGTGACCTGACACTTTACAAGCAAATAAATCCTAAAAATGCAGCATTAAATAGTGACAATTAATTGAACAACCATCAGGGAATGGCTGGTGCATTGGTGGAACTGTGTGAAGGTGCTGAAGGTATAAACCCACCAGTTTTCTGTAGCTACATTTTTTTTTTCCTATGTGAGGAAATTTGACATCATGGGCTAGCTGAGGCCTTTGCTTTGAATGACTGTCTGGAAAAGCCTTATCTTGAGCTGGAGACTAGCTGTATAAATGAGGTGCCAGAAGTTCAGCATTGCTGGACAGAATCCAAACTTGTCAAGCTGCTGTGCTGTGCCCCAGCCCGCTGAGTTTAGGTGAGCAATTCTCATGGCATGCTCCTTTTTTTTTTTCCCTCCCCAGCAATCTCAATTCCAAAGCTTTCCCTTCTTTCAGCGCCCTTAAGCCGTATCCTTCCGAAAATACTCAGAAGTTTGTCTTGGAGGAGTTTTAACGGTAGGTGGCGGTGGACAGCAAATCTGAACCATGCTCCTCTTGCATTGGTGCTGTTGTGTTGATTCCTGACAAACTCTCCCTGAAATTACTGCCTTAGAAACAGCCTAAGAATCAGGTTCACCATCTTTTTACTGAGGAATTAAAGGGGTTATTAAAATGTTAACGACGGCAGGTACAGGTTTGGGGTTTTTTTTTATTATTCCAGGATATTGCAAGAGAGATGTTGCGTGATGTCTGTTGCCTGATAATCCTCCTAATTGTGTCAGGGCTGTAAAAGAAGACTTGGCTGGTCTGGAGGCAGTTTTAGGCAGGCTGGTAGAGGAGAGGATGAGAAGTTACCATTAAAATTGCTTCTCTAGAGTGCAAAGGAATTAACTAGAATTTTGGAGTTCTAAGTAGTGTGCTTGAAGACATGAAATACAGCGATGTGTTCCCAGCCCCCTCCCCTGATCCCACTGTATGACGAGACTAATGGCAAGAAAATGCTATTGATTTTTCCCAATTATCATTGCCACTACTGTCTGTAGCGTCCTTCTGCTACTGCAAGTTTCTGGGGTGCAGATCAAGTAGAGCTCCTGTGGATACACAAATGATTCTGCTACATTTCTTTTTACTGGTTTGGTGGTGGTGGGGTGGGTTTTTTTGTTTGTTTGGTTGGTTTTTTTTCTTGGATGCTTGTCAAGCAATTCCATGAGTATTAACTTCCCCTGGACCTCTGCTGTGACTGCTTCTAGGGAACTGCATGTAGTCTTAGTCAACTGCAGCATGCTCCGGACAGGTTGCCAAGAATAGTGGGAAGCGGGGAAGAGGTGCAGGGCTTCAGCTGTCTGTGCTGTAGGCTCCAGATCCTGCAGATCTTGTTTTCTCTTCCGTTATGTGATAGCTTGGTATGTGCAGGACTGAGAACTGTTGCCCCTTGCCAATCCTCCTGTGCGTGACTCGGTTACCTTCAACTGTTGACACTCCAGAGATTGGACCTGTGGTCAGAAACCCTCAGGTGTTTCTTCCTGCTGTGGGGCCAGAACCACCTACTCCCTGCTCATAAACCCCCAAATCTTTCCTACAATTAATAACCTGTGGTGGGATATTCATGTCATGCCTACCTAGAGAAATCACGGCTGAATTGCTGTAAGAGGCAGAAATGTGGGATGCTGTACGGAAAGTGAGAAATCCACAGGGAAGGTAAGCAGTGCCGCTGAGGTATGCACGGGCACGTGTGGCTTTGACCCCGCTTCACCTGCAAACCTGGCGAGGGTTGTCCCCTCCGCTGGAGGGAAGCCGTGGTCTGAAGTGCATGGCCAGATGGCACCGAGAGCCTCCACCACGGCGTATGAGTCATAGAGCCTGGCCAAAAACTGGAAAAAAATACGTGCACCCCTTGAAGCTTCATTTCCTTAGCAGGGATGGGGTTGTAGTTTTGTGTGCAAGACGTAAAAATGGGAAGTTCTGCCAACAGAGACTTCCGTGGATTGACCTGCAAGAGGCACGTGCTAGAAAATACGGGTATGGTGCGCATCTGAAGCCTCTTTTCTTTGTTTGTTTGTTTGTTTTTTTTTAAATGTAAAAAATAGTGTTTCCTGGTTTATTTTACAGGCTTAGAAATAATTTAAGAGATTGTACCCCTTGTTTTATCCCTTACCAGCTAGGTGCTCCTAAAAATCTCAGCAGAGATTTGCCAAAGAACTTTGGTTTTCTGTTGCTTTGGCTCGTAACGCCTTTATCTTGTAAAATAAATTCAAACTTTGAGTTGAAAAACAACTACCGAATGAAAACTGGGATTATAAACCTTCTGTGGGGAGGCTGATCACGATGTCCAGGCAGTGGAGAAGCGGGCAGCACGTGAGCCATGGGAAAGAGCTGGTGTTTACAGCGCGTACCCCACCGGTAACACATCTGCGGGGGTTTGGGAGCACGCTTGCGGGCGCCGCGCGGCGGGGCTCTGCTCGTGGTTAAGGGTGGGGGTTTCCAGGCTTTAAGTCAAACAGCGGCGTTGAGAGAAACCGGCGATGCCTGGTGCGGCTCGTCGGCGCGTGTTTTTCTCGGGAGACCCGCCGGGAGTAGCAAGACTCTGCCCGGAGAGCGGGAACGCGGAGGATTACGGCGCGGGGCCGTGACGCCGCGACGTTGCCGGGACGTTGCTGGGAGACAACGCGGTGTTTTCGCGAAGTAACCAATAGGCGTCGGAGAAGGTGATGTCATGCCGCCGACACCGCCTTTTTATTGGCCGGCCCTGGTGAGGGGGCGGGGGGGATTCGCGGGAGCGGTCCCCGGGGG
>NW_010269626.1:0-1880 GCF_000690775.1 Eurypyga helias
AATTCTCCTCCTCCACTGAAGGAAGCGGTGGGGAGGGGGAGGTGTGTGAGCACCTGTGTGGTATTTTTTATTCCTAGATTAGGTTAAACCACAACATACAGTAGGAAGATGAGACTAATATAAGAAACTACAGTGAAGTTCCTCTTTGATTGTCTCAAAGGTGGAAAATGTTGTACAGTAGAAAAATGGAATTTTTACTAAGATCAACAGCCAAATATTTTGCAAAACAGGGAACCAATTAACGTTCATGCCTCATTAACACTATACATTTGAAGATGAATTAAGGACTAATAAATGTTACTGACATTTATTGCTCCCTTGAAGAGGGACTGAAGGCTGATAAAAGGGAATATCCTGGCACCCAAAGCTGGATAGTTGCTACAAGGCATGGAGTTAGCAGTAACTACAGTAAAGGTGGAAGGGGGGATCTAGACCACCGACTCCATAAATGCCCCTGCTGTATTTAAGATAACCCCTCACTGAGCATGTGCCTTGATTTAAAAGGACACTGTGCCTTTAAACAGAAGCAGAGAGTACAATTAACCAATGTGATGTGTAATGATGAGTTACTAACCAATTAGTGTAGAAAACGGTAGGTGTTGATGTTTGCTAAATATGATAAAAATACCGTAAGTTTTTCTACAAAACTGGGGTAGCTTTGTGGAATACCACCTACCCCCTATATCTGTACAAGTATGCAATAATAAAACAGCTCAGCTCTGTGTGTATATTGCCAGGCTGCACACTGGGTGAACAATCCCACTTTCAGGACAACACTAGCATTCACCGTCATGTAGTGGCACACACAGCATAGCCACCCAGCAGCTGAGCACCGAAAAACTACACCTCTCTGCATGCCCAGAGAGCCTCATACCCTTGGGCTGCAGCTCCCAGCATGCCGCAAGAAGCCACCTTCCTGCTTTCTGACCCTGCGGGGACACAGCTGACACACCCAGAAACCCCTACCAGCCACAAGTGCAGCCCCGTGCTCCCTAGCATGGTTCCAGCTTACTTCCACTGCTCAATTCTGACACAATGCCTCCTTTGCACTGGCCAGTCCAAGCCTGTGCACTGGACCCCATCGTCCTCCTTGAGACTCTCCCCAGGATCTGCTGGTCAGCCACGTGGCCCTGCCCCTCAGTAAGCCCCCAGAACCCACCCCCTGCGACATTTGTGATCCAAGAGACACCTAGCCCTACTCACCTTCTGCCTCACTACAACACGAGACCAGCAACACTCAGCAATCACTCTACTCCTCCCTTGGCTCATACTCAATCCCTCTGCTGGCAGCCACCCCTTTACAGGGAGGGGCAGTGGCGATCAGCCTCACTGCCCCACACATGGGGCTCCTCCAGTCTTGGCTCACAGCTGGAGCAATCATCTGACCCCTGCAGTGCATCACCTCCTCTCCGAGCTCCATTAAATATGACCCCAGAGCACACAGGAAAGCATTGGGAACACTGCAATGGCAAAAAGATAAACAAAGCTTTGTAGCACATTGTGAGACAAACAAGGACCTGGAGCACACAAAAGGACCCAGGGGCAACCCAAAATGTCAACCAAGAGGTATGGTGGGCACTGGGACACACCCCCAACACAACTGAAAGACCCCAAGGCCTGTTGTGGGGCAAAATGTGGCTCATGGAACATTGCCTGCAGGAAGCCCCTGACCCCGTGGAAATGCTCTCTCCCAGCACTGCTTGTGTTGGCCCTCAACCCCAGACACTGCCTATAGCAGAGAGAGCTCACAGCAAATCCAGGAGCAGCCTGGGGACTTAACAAGGCCCTGGAGTGGTCCCAGGTGCTGACAGGATGATGGGAAATACCACTGACAACTCTCAAGTTTCCATGGTGAGAGGATGTGCTGGATTCAGCCAGGA
>NW_010269627.1:0-233 GCF_000690775.1 Eurypyga helias
GCTAGTCAGGCTCACATGACCCCGTGAGCTACGCTGCTATTTCCAAACCAGCCACTTGCTGCTGGAAGTATTTGGGTAAGAAAATATGCTATAAATGTCACAGGGGAGGGCAGGCTGAGGTGGGAGGGCAGCTCGGGAGGCTGGGGGTGGAGTGGGGCACAGTGCCTGGCTGCAGCACCAGCTCCATCCTCCCCCGGCTCCCTGGGCCGCAGCGGTGTGCAGCATCCCATGAC
>NW_010269627.1:384-3131 GCF_000690775.1 Eurypyga helias
CCGTGGGGACAGTGGTCAGCTGTAGAAGGGGCACAATGAAATAGCTGTGACCCCTAACGTGGGGCAGGGGTTTGTCCTGATGCACCTGGGGAGTTCACTGTCCGGCCTGGACAAACCTCAGCAGGATACGCTTGTGTCCCTGCGGTGACCAAACTCTAACGGGAAGAGGGGTGGCGGAGCGGTCGTTGCCTGAGCCCCTGGCTGACCTGGAAGAGCCCTCTGTGGTGGATCGTCCATTTTGGGCCTTGGACCAAGAGGAACGAAAGAGAGGAACGAAAACAGGAGCTGTCTGGTGGTGGTGCTGTTCTTCAGCTCCTCCTAGGCTGCGGGAGCCTGTCCCCGCCTGCAGCTGGGCCCAGCATGGAGGACACTGAACATCATGGACCCGCACTGTGGGTTTCCATGCCCTCCAAGGGCACTGACGGTGCCCAAGGCGCTGGTGGGGCTCTGTGCTTCGCCGTACGCTGCCCCTTTCCACCCTCTGATGCACCTGCGGGAGGGCGATGGCGCTGAACGTACCCGGCAGCGCAGCTCCGACACGTCCGTGCGGTGCTGGCTGGGTGGAACAAGAGGGACGGTTCACCTCGCCAGGGAGCGTGTTTGTGTCTTGTCCCTGGCACACGTGAGCGTGCGAGGGCTTGCTGCTGGGAAGTTCTGTTTTCAGGCCCTTGGCTCCTCTCAAGGGCTGTCCAAGTAGCAGCAAGAGTAGGTTTGACCCCTCGGATGGGCACATCAACAGGTGGGTGGTAAGACGAGACACCAACTTCTGCCCAAAAGTGGGAGGCTGCGGGCCTGGGCGGCTCGATTACAAAGCATCAGGGAAATAGCATGAGCTGCATGTCCTCAAAATAGCCCACGGGGGCCTATATAACGCTGTGCCGGCCGGGAACTGTCAGTCCTGGGCCAAGGGTCTGGTGTGAACTGCGTGTGCCCAGCGCCACCTCCTGCCTGCGGCATCGGGGAGAGCCCAGCGGCCACGGTCCCCCGCAGAGAGGGGACTTGCACCCACCGGGGACGCGGAGGGCACGCAGCGCGGCAGGTGCCATCACCTCCACGGCCAGGAGGGACCAGTCGGGCAGAATTGGGGAAAGCACTGCTCTGAGCCCGGCGCATAGTTGGGCCGACCACTGAGCAACTCCGGCTGCTCCTGCAGCCCCCCATGCCCCTGCCCCTCCTCTTCCTCAGCAGCACCCGAAGGCTGCGGCCAGCATGAAGGACTACTGCCCAGTCCCGATGCCCCGGTGCAGTCGGTACGCCCGGAGACTGAGAGCCTCCCGCACCGTGCGCTTCCCCAACGACGTCATCTTTCAGGACCACATCAAGCAGGGGGACCTGGAGCAGGTGGGCAGGTTCATACGTGCCAGGAAGGTGACGTTGGACACCATCTACCCCTCCGGTGAGTGCTGCCGGGGTCAGCAGGGCCGGAATCTGACGAGGGACTCAGCTGGGCTGCAAGGGAGACGGGAGCGAGCGGTGCGGCCAAGGCGAGGACGTGGGCCGCCTTCAGCAGGGCAACCGGCTGGAATCGAGTAGTTTTCCCCTCTAGTGAGGAGTGTGACCCCCACCCTGCCGAGCAAGGCCCACGAGAGCCCCACGCCAGCGTCCCAACATCTCCCTCAACAGCGCGGTGGGCACATGCTGTGGCAAGGGGGAAGCTTAACTCCTGTGTCCCCTCAAGCTGTGCCCGCGTACCCACACTGCGGTGGCACCAAGGAAAGGAGCAGTGGGCCCAGGCTGGCCTGTGGAGCTCTGGATGGGCCCGTGAGGCTCCCGCCTTCCGCTCCGGCCTAGGGGGAATGGCGGGGAGAAGCAACGTTCCTGGCTCTGTGCGTTCCCACGCTGCTCTCGCACACGTGTGGCTCTGTGGGCTCGCAGCGGTGATGTTTGTGAGGAAGGCATTGTGCTCTGTTTGCGCCCAGCCTCACTAGACACTGTTTCTGGAATGCCTTGATCCGCACTGCCTGGTACGGAGCCCAGATTTGTCCCTTCCTAGTGCTTGGCTTTAGCTTCTGCTGTCACATGGCTGCAGAGGCAGGGTCTCAAATGACCCCGGGCTTCCTCTGATCTATACCGATCGCTTTGCTCCTTGCTCCTAAGCTTCTGAAACTTGGACAGAGCAGGAGCCCAGGGATAGTCCTTGTATCCACATGAGTCCTGGCCGGGACTGGGAGCGCTGCAGGAGAGGCCAGCTCCTCCTCCCGTCACCCGTCCTGCCTGGCCGCTGCTGAGTGGGTGCCGTGCCGTCTTAGCGAGGGTGTTTATGCTGTAGAAGGCGAACAGAAACCCATGGCAGCTCCTCTTCCTTCCTCATTACTTGTTTCCTGCCTCAAACTCGTCTCTCTGACAATGAGGGGTTGCTGACACCCTTTCCTCCATGTCGACAAGTCGCACGCGTCAGCTCAGCGTTTAGGGGTTCCTCCGCCAGTCCAGGGCTCACAGATCCTTCCCTTCCAGGCATGGCAGCCCTCCACGAAGCGGTGCTTACTGGGAACCTGGACTGCGTCAAGCTCCTGGTTAAATACGGCGCTGACATCCACCAGAAAGATGAGAATGGGTGGACGCCCCTGCACATGGCCTGCAGCGATGGCTATGCCGACGTAGCCAGGTGAGGAGCCCCACGCCTGGGCTGTGACGGGACGTGGCAGAGCCGACAGCGACCAGGCCAGGTCGAGCTCTGGGTGTCTCCTCCGTGGGGCCTTCCAGCTCGCTGCGGCTGTGCCGGGGTGTCGCAGTGGTGGGGTCTGGGG
>NW_010269628.1:0-484 GCF_000690775.1 Eurypyga helias
CGCCGTGCGCTTTCTTTTCAGAGAGGATACAATCCAGCCACACAGACATCTAGCGAGAGGCGTTGCAGACCCACAAAGCCTAAACCCAGGCATGAAGGGATGAGACAAATCTGTGATGGATCGGCCTGTGCGACTATTAAACACAACGAGCGAAATGGGATTGCAGTTCAGGAAGTTTCTGAAGCACTGTTCCCCAGAAGCTGAGAGGCCATGCCAAGGGAAATGTCTGTTTTATATATGCCTTGGTTTTAATCCACTTTCCTTAAGCATCTGTTACTGGAAAACAGGCTGCTAGGTTTGGTCTGGCTCATGGTAGTTATGAATCTCCATTATGTTTGCCATTTCCCCTGAGAAAACCATGTCAAGCTTCTCTGTTCCTGCACCGAAGGAAGCTACCGGGGACTCTCTAATAATTATTCGGTTGGCTCCGGGGCACATGCGGTTCTGCAACTTCCTTAAGGTCTTACACCGCCGCCCCCCCCCC
>NW_010269628.1:507-9520 GCF_000690775.1 Eurypyga helias
TTAAAGAGATGTGGCTGGGATGCTGTTAAGTATTTCCCAAGAACATTAAAGTGGAGTGGGGAAAATACTCTGACCCCGGAGGTGGGAATCAGAGCCCTCCTAAGAAGTTAGAAAAAGCTGCATCTTGGTGGTAGAGGTGTTAATAACCCCCTAATCACTGAGGGCAGAAGGTGGCAAGACGTGATCCGAACTGCACTGTTCTGTTGCCACAGGCCACCGAATCTCACGGGCATTAGCTGTGTTAGCCAACGTGCCGCCTGTCTCTGGACAGATCTGGAAGGCTGATCCAGTGTTTTTGTGAACCCTTTCAGCTGAAGTGTTGCTCATTGCAGCCTAGTTCAAAGTGATTTCCTAACGATTTATTTTAAATGAAAATTAGTTTGATAAAAGTAAAAATGTGAGAAGTGTGACTTTACACACACAGATGTTGGAATTTATTCAGATTACTTGATTACGATTAATAGAGGATTGGCTTTCTGATCAGCAATTAAAAAAATGTTGCACCTTTCTAAAAACAAGTACTGGTCTATGTCAGCTGAGCTGCAAAAGACAAATCTTTTCTTTTCAAAAAGTCTAATTTTGACACGGGATCGTAACCTGTGCATAAGAAACTTCTACAGGAGAAAAAGGAGAACAAAAAGTCAGGTCAGCCACTTAGTTTGTCTCTGACTGATGTAAGACTTCATGACTTAACCAACGAGAAGGACATCTGCAGGCGAAAAATCAGACGAGACTACTTTATGCTTTTGATTTACCTTTTTGAATAAATGATGATAGATAAAAGTGATATCACTATAAAAAAGTGCTGTGGAATCAGCAGCAAGTCAAGAGGTTTGGTTGCTTTGATTAAGGTTTTTCATGTGGCATTGAGATAGTAGGAACTCAGTCATTTCTGCAGCAGGATTTCATGAGAGCAACTGCTCTTACTGTTTTGAGATCAAGAGCAATACATTCAGGCCATATTAAGGATGGTATATTACATAGTCTGTCAGTTTTAAAGGGGTGAGGCATGTCTGTAATTGGAGGTAATTGTGGTTGGACCATTTATCTTATTCTGTGTTACAAAATGAGCTTTGTTGTACGCTGTGTTTTCCTCTTAAATAGGAAAGGAAGGTTTTAAAAGGAAACCTTTTAAATAGGAAGGAAGGTTTCTAAACTGAAGTAACAATTAACCCATCATTGGCATCTGCTCCATAGGTAGAGGCTCTGCTGTGATTTATCACATGCGAGCAGGATGAGGACTGCAGCACCTGTAGGCTGTTGCTCCCCAGAAGGAATTGTGCAGAGAGGAACAACTCCTTACCCAGAGGCAATGGACAAGTGCAGCAGTTCCCTTGAAGGATGAAGATCCTGTTGTCAGAGTACCCAGTCAATTCAGGGAAAACAGAGCCGTGTCCCAGAGCATCCAACCTGCTCCGGGGTGGCTCATGTTCCTGTAGGGCACACACAACTATTGCGTCTGTTTCTGGACCTTGTGCAGAGAAGGCAAATTCCACGTGCCCATACCCCACCCTGTCTTGCAGATCTGTACAAAAACCACGGGGAATCTAAGCCTACATCATCATTCTAATTGTTTTTACCAACATCTAAGTTTTTCATCTTTGATAGTGTGTGTATCTTAATTAGGAGCTGGTTCTCAAGTGTATTAAAAAGCAACTGAACAAACCAAATAATTGTATAATTCTAATACATCATTCTGAGTATTCAAAATACCTAATTGCTGTAGCTTATTAAAAACAGGCCTAAACTTACTCTCCTCCTTCCCCTTTCTTGAACATGCTAAGTAAGTGGCAGAGGTTTTAACATCTCGATCAGAATCCAGATCTGAGTATTACAGCTGATACCTGACACTTATTTTAAATGAAGTCTAGGATGAATGAATGCATATAATAAAAAGACAAATGAGATTCTAATTGTACTTAGGCACTTTATAAAGAATTATTCTATTCTGCTTTACTGGCTGTTTAATATTTAATATTTCTTAGCCAATTAAAACTGGTTTTAATGAGGAAAAGAATTGAATGGTAAAACTAGAAGGTAATTCCCACATTTAAGTCTCAGTGATTTCAGTACTCTGTAATCACTTTATTTAGGTTAGGAACCTTTCTTCCTTGTGTGTACTGAGGTATTTCAAAATAGCATAATTGTGCCCAATGATTTAGTTTTTTGGGAGGCAGGAGAGAGCAAAGGCCATGAAGGCAACGCAGAAGCTGCACACTGGATCACCCTGCAGAGAACTTTGGGGCTGTAAAACAAACTCTTATGTGGAGAAATGGGGGAAGTGGATCAGCTAAACGCTTCTGAAAATTCCTGTGTCTTGTGTCCTCCCTCTGCATTCAGGGGGTAGAGAAGGGAACTAGGACTCTTTCTCAGTGTTGATATTTGTGAGTGTAAGCAAATGTGGCCTATGAAAAGGAAAGGCTACCTAACTGTTTTGTCTTCTGCATTACTCCCTCTGCTTGATAGAAGAGTAATGATTTTTCAGATCCGTGAACCTCAAGATTGCTCACGGTTCTGGTCTCTCTAACTTAACTATTCAAGCACTGAACATAGCCCTGATTACAGTGCTTTGCAAGTAGCTTCTTGGCATCATTATACAATTTATTCAAGCATTTTATTAAGAAGCTCAGACATAGCCTTAGGTCTCATGTAGGCACATAAGAAGATTTGGTTAATATTTTGGAAAATGTAAAAATGTAATCTTTGCCTGCTTAAAACTATTTCTTTTGGTTCTTTCAGAGCAAATGAACAGAAAGAAGTCAGTGGAGCCACACTGCTGAAGGATCAGGTAATGCTGAGAAGAATGGGCCTCCTATCTTGGGTTGCTAAGGTGAGCAAGCAGTGTTTTGTAACATGTAAAGTAAGCAGATGTCAAGTGTTTGGTTGTTCTTTATGGGGTTCAACAAAGGCAAAGCACTACCACTATTCCTGGTCAGAAGGAAAGCAAATTATTTAGATGGAAGGGGAAGAAATGAAGCTGTTTCCACACTCCTTTGGGATTAACATACAGTAGCTGAGACCACCTGACATTCTCAGGCTGCATTATCTTTCCTGTCTAATCTGGAGTGAGTAGTGCACATTTTCCTTTCTCTTCTTCACATGTGCATCCTAGACTTGTGAAGAGCTGCCTAAAATAAGGAGGAACGTGGTGGTGTAACTGACATCTCCTTTCCATACAGATGAGAGATCTGCACGTGGAGATCACAGGCATGCCATCTGATCCTGAATAAAGCATGTGGGATATGACCCCAAGAGGAGATATGGGCTCTGGTCTAATAAAACTTCTTTTAACCTGCTTTGTAATTAGAGCCTGTTTTGAAAGTGTGCTCTGTGATGGCTGGTTCATGTTAAAAAGGAAAATGAAAAATGGTTTTGAGTAGTATATAGGTTAATACTGGAACTCAGTACAGCAGCTCAGTACTGCTATCAGAACAGGGACTTACAGATAATAGGAATATATATTTTTTTTACAGGTAACCCTACCTTTTAAAAGTACAAAACCAAATGCACACTCTGTCTCTGATGAAGCTGATGATGTGTTTGTAAACAGAAATATTTAACTTGTTAAAAATATCACTGGTTATGGGATTTGACTATTATTTTTCATTTCAAATATAAGTATCTCCTAAAAAAAAGTGGGCTTCTTATTAATTTTCCCCCTTGTGATTCACCATTCTTCTATATTAAATGCTACACTGATGGGATACTCAGTTCAGGACATCTCAGTTACCGTCGTGGTAAAAGTCTGTGATTCAATGGCCACAGAAGATTACAAATGTAAAAAACATTGCCTTTTATGATGGGACATGCTGACAGGAAGGGCAAATAATGATGAGCGAGTCACTCGCTCAGTATTGGCATCAATGGCCAGTAAAAGCCGGTGACTGATGCCCTACAGAAAGGGGGTTAAGACGAGCTAGATGGAGGTTCCTACCTTAAGGCAGAAGTTACGTTATTTTGGTAGGCTAGAGAGAACAATTAAAGCCAAAGCATAAAAGGTCTGTGCTCACTTGAGGACGAGGTAAATCAGGCTTTGACCACATGCCCCTGCAGGCACAATAATGGGGGAGAGAAAAACCAGTAACCCTTAAGTGAGACATCTGCACCCGCAGGAGACTTTACTGTAGATGCAGCAGAACAGACAAGACGGCACTTTTGCTGGAAAAGCTACTTTTTCACTCTTCAGGAGTGGAGGCAAAAGTGCAGGGGAGGAAGGGTCGCTAGAGTGATGCACTCTTTAAAATTGTTTCTAGTATGCAATATTCCTACACCAGTAAACTGTTCCTTGCATAGCTACAGCTAAAAGGGATCAGATATCATAAACTGATTATGATTGTTTTGGTGGTTCATCTAGATGGAAGGAAATTCTAGCCTTACTGCCACTAACAGAGAAATCTCAACCTCTAACAGAGTCTCTGTGCAAGGCCGCTGCGCCATTAAAGGGTGCACTTAAATTGTTCAGCAAGCTGAACTCAGTTCCCACCTCAGTACTAACTTGTCGCTTCTTCAAGAGTTCCTGCCCACCAGCTCCTGGCCACCACTGTGTTCCAGTACATGGCAGTGTGAGATTCACCGCACAGCCACCTGCAGAGGAGATGGACCCTGCTGTGTACCTACGTGCCCTTGAGTGGATATCCGCAACCTTCCGCAGCGAGCACACAGGATTTGTACACGGCCTCAGGTTGGGGTCCCATTAACATGGCTAAGCAGTGATGTAACCACCAGACCTGGGTCAGGGACATGCTGGGATTTTGTGTGCACTTAAGTAAACGTGCACCACAAAAAAATTAAGAGACGATGAGAAGAAAAACACGATCGATGACCTCCAGGCTGAAGGCCAAATCTCACTACCCATAATCTCCCACTGACTTGTCACAGTCACAAGGTCAAAATACATGTTTTTGTTGGTTTTCATTATCCATAATGAAACAACTATATGACTTCAAATCAGTTGGGAGTAAATATTAACAGGGAATAACCCCCATATATTTATTTAAAAGACCCTTTGAATTATACACACTTCTGCTGATTTTCTCTGATCAAGACTATTCATTCAATCAGCCCAGGGCCTTGGATCCTTATTCTCTGTGCTGCACATTAACACTTACCCGACAACTGTGAGCCTTGCTGGTTGCTGAACACTTCCAGGTCCTCGGCAGCTTGGATGCTGGTGAAATGCAAAGTTATTGAAGATACCTGCTTGGCAGTCCCTTTGGAGGAAACCCTTGCTTTCAAGCTCAGTAGTCTCAAAGACGTAGGAACACTGGTAAGTATTTTTAAGAAGTTTGGCAGGAAAACCTAAGAGGTCTTTGAGCTGACTCCATCATGTGCCAGAGTGGCAGACCCCACATCTTTACCAGTGGGTTCGCAAGAAAGTCATTATAAGTGTAAAATATTTACAGAAACTAAAAAGGAGGAAAAAAGGATTCCACAGCAAACCCTAAGATCTGACAATAAGCTGGGCAGCGTACTTTTGTTTCTCACCACTCAGTACTGGGATAAGCTGACAAGATCTAGTAAATGTTACATGGCTCACTGAAAAGTGCCTAGATAATTGTGCAACTACGTGCACAGAGATATAAGTTTACCCTATTTATGAACTTTCGAGTGGTCTGTTAAAATCCTTTAATATCACTGAAGAGTAAAATATACCTTTTCCCAAGAGTTTCAAGGCATCAGCATTTGATATTCCCTACTTCTTCAGTGTTCAAAACTAATACATTACATATAGGTTAGAATTTACAAACTAAACCAGTGAAGTTGTAGTTACTTTAAAACTTAATGCAATCTCTCAAAATCTGCAAATAATTTAAGATTAAATGCTTCTTTCAAAAACTGCATCTATAATTTATGACGGAAGGAAGATTTACATGATGATGGTTTTGGGAAAGATGTCTCGTAATATATTTTTTAAAAACCTTTATTCTATTTTTTCTACAACAGTAGTTGAGGATGTGTGAAACATAACTTCAGAGATTTATTGGATTATTGCAGTGAGAATCTGGTCAGTGAAGACCAAAAGATGAATCCTGCCACCTTCTCCCGGGTGAGTGTCTTGTTCAAATCAATATGAAAGCCTTACTGTGATAAAGCCCTGAATTTGGATTACATGGTATGTCTCTTAGCTAAAAATTATTTGATTAACAACACATTAAATAAAACTATGTGAGGAACAATGTTGCTTGGTGGTTTGGTTGTTTGGTTGGGTTTTTTTTAATATTGTCAAAAGTTTATCGAAGTGTGAAAGTCACTTTTGAACACAGAAAACATGCCAAATCTCAATATTTTAAACCATATCCTAACTTCTTGGTAGAGATGAATTAATTTGAACTAACTACAAGGTCAATTAGTTTATATGATGTGTCTATTATACCAATGACATTTAAGATTTAAAATTCAGAAATGAATTGACCTTGAGCAGCATATGTACTCAAAATGTATAATTAAAAGGAATATTAATCATTTAATTTCATAAAATGAACAGCTGTTCTAGTTGATTGGAAACAGCTAAAAGTGTAAAATGTATTTTGTGAATGCAAAATTAAAAGTTAATTTTATTATAGAGTGCAATTTGCCAACTAGAAATAAATTCTTGGTATGTAAGCAATGTATTTTTGTAATGCTCTACCTGTACATCAGAAAGGTCACATGTATATTTAAATGCCATATTACTATAAAAGTTTAACGATTTCAATTGAAAAGCTATCATATGATTTAGCTATTTAGAGCCGAATATGAAACAGCTATGACGGATATGCCCTCTTCTTCCAATGAACTATTTATAAGCTTTAGAGCAAAAAAATGTTTCATTAAATATTTTTTATACTCTAAACTGTTACTTTTACTTACCTTGTGTCATGAAACCCTGATTTTCTGCCTTTTTTTTGGTACTATTCACACAGATTAAGATTTTCATTAGCATTTGGCCTTGCGGGTTTTCACTTAAATGCCTCTCTCATGGCAGGTGTTTAAGTGATTTTGACTATATGTATTTTTAACTGGTGCACTTTCATGCTTTCAGTGCAGCCATTAAACAGGTGTTATACCAGGTGCATAGGCTACAACATGCTGCTGCTTTTTTTTTTAAATCAGATACCACCAACCCCTTGACACGGTGCTGGCACTGCCTGGGCTGTGCTCTTTTCCCTAAACCCTGGATTACTTGCAGGCTCACACTTCAGTGAGTGGCAAAAGTTTCAGTATTTCAGCACAAGTTGTGTGTCTTGAGGAATGAGTAAGAACCCCAAAGAGCCTGGCCAGACCAGACAACATAGATGCTGAGGAAATTCAGTCTGTTATCCAGCTGGAGAAGAATCTTTCCATAAAGGTCCAGCTTAGAAATCATTATGTCTGCAGTTACCGGGCTATTTTCTGCTAGTTACATCTGCACCAATAGGAACAGTTCTCTAGTTCTTAACCAGGCTAAGCATGTGCCAGAAACCACCTAATACATTGCTCCAGCTCACATTAATACTTCATCTTGATCTTGGCACTTACTTAGCAGTGCAAGTCCATTACCGTGTGGCAACATCCAAGTCTGTTATTCCATCCTGTAAGTGGACCTTTCGTTCTCCGGGATACTGTTGTTTCCCCTCTACTGTGACCAACAAAAGCACTTTCCATTACCGTCCCTTTTCAGTAGGTCTGGTCCCAACACAGAATTGAAAGACTTCAGTGAAACAAACTCTCTTTTAAAGCAGCCCTGAGTTCTGTAACACCGCATTCTTACTGTAACAGTATCAAAGAAAGGAAGCAGGTTGCCAATGTGTACCACGAAACACTGTAAAGAAGAAACATCATGTTACTCCTGATGATATCTTTAAATCATATGTCAGTAGTAAATGGGATGAGCTTTTGTCTCAAAGACTTTTTTGACCAAGGACTTGTGGATGAGGTCCATCAGGTATTTCCTCCACTGCTGTCACTCATTCTGTAATACTAAGGGTATCTTCTACTTAATGTCCTTCAATGGCGTGCTTCTAGAGCCTAGATCTTTGGCAAAAGAAAGGTAACCAGTGAAACTAAATGTATTTCTCACAAGGCTTTCTATAATAGGACAGGTTATAGAAGATTCTTCAGTAGTAAAGACGATAACGGCTTGGTTATTAACTTAATAAGCTGACCCTCAGAGTATGGTGTAGGAAATTAATTCAGAATCATAAACATTAAAATATTGTTGAGGAACTGTACCATGGTAACTGTCCATTAACTTCTCATTATTTCAGATGTGAGGGTTCTGGGGGTATTGTCTCATCTCATTATTTCCTGAGAGAATAGATTCTTTGCAGTGTTTGACACACAGGCAAACACTACAAACACCACAAACATTACCCATTCTGTTGTTACAAACATTTATGGAGCTGCTGCTTTTCTCGACTCAGAAGTCTGTGGCAGAGGGTATCTCTATCGTTATGTTGAGCCCGAGCTTGTGTGACAGCTGCCACCAGAGGAACCCATCTGAGGCTGAATGGTTCCAGACCAGTCCCCATGAAGTTTCGATGGCACTTTTTATTTGGTTGTCTCGGTAGGTAACCAGAAAACAAAGCTGACTTGGTAAACATATGAGGAGCAAATAACATACTCTCTATGTTAAAATGCAAAATTCAGCGAATGACTAGTCAGGTTCCTCATTCATTTGTTCTACACGTATTTCAGTTAGAAAAGGAAATAGGGTGCTTGCTACAGTAAAAAAAGGTCATTATTTTAAAAGAAGCTTGCCAAAATGCCTAAACTCATACTTACGTGATGCCCAATGAGAAGTAAGGAACCCCAAAAGCTGTCACTGACTACCAAGTACTTTAAACCACAGTTTTGCACCAAATATCTTCCCCTGCGCAGGGCAGTGACTGCCATTTCGTCACACGGGGCGGATAAGAAGCTTCTCGCCCCGAAACGCCGCGACTTGACACAGGGTTGGCAGGCGGAAAGGGCGCTCTGGCCGCGCGGTGCCAACGGCTGGGTGCCGCAGGGCCTGAGGAGGGGCGTCCCTGAGGGCTCCGCGCGGGCGGTGTCC